>NC_057797.1:641124155-641129248 GCF_018294505.1 Triticum aestivum
ATATATATAGGTAGAGGGAGCTAGGAGAGTCCAAATGAGGTGCGGTTTTTGGCCACACGATCATGATCGAACGACCGAGATGACGGAGGAGGTTTTGGTGGGTTTTTGGACAAAATGGAATGGTGTTGGGCTGCAACACACACGAGGCCTTTTCGGTTCCTTGGTTAACCATTGGAGTATCAAACGAAGTCCAAATGGCACGAAACTTGACAGGCGGTCCACTGGTACTAAACCAATGCCACATGACAAGTCTCGGTCCAATCCGAAAACGTTTAACACCTGCACATGAAAAGAGGTAGATAGGGGCACCGGGTGACATAGGAGCGCCGGATTGCAAAACGGACAACGGGGAAAATGCTCGGATGCATGAGACGAACATGTATGCAAATGGAATGCACATGATGACATGATATGGAATGCATGACACGCAAGCAATGACAAGCCAACAACAGCAAATTACTGAAAGACACCTGGCACATCGGTCTCGGGGCATTACAACACTCCACCACTACGAGAGGATCTTGTCCCGAGATCTAGAGTGGCATCGGAGGTAAAAACGGAAGAGAAAAAGAAGAGGTAAACCTAAGTTGCTTCTTTGACAAACGAGTGAAACCATGAACCTTGAGAGGTTGAACAAATTGAAAGAACGAATGTAACGAGAATGAGCAAAGTTGAAAGCACTCCGTTAGGACAAAAAAACAAGGAAAACACATTCGGGCAGCACTCCGGTTGAAAAGAGATGCAAGGCTTGATAAGGCGAAAAGAACTTGTGCAAAATGGGTACAACACTCCGGTTAAAAGGATAGGCATGAAAAGAACATGATATTTGCCAAAACGAGATGACTGGTGAAAGAACAACAACGCAATGCCCTCAGAACGAAAGAATAGAAGATAGATAATTGAAGTAGGAGAATGGAGAAGAAAATGCCAACTTCTGCCACAAAAGAGCTTGAAAAGGCATCTTTAGGAGAAGGGTTGAACGGAGTTGTTGGAGAACCAACGACGAGAAGAATAAGATTGATATGGTCTTATGGAATACATCTCAAATTATGAGGTGACACCCTGCCACTCATAGGAAAAAAATTTGGATTGGTATGAACAAGGAG
Organism: Triticum aestivum; assembly: GCF_018294505.1. NCBI lineage: Eukaryota > Viridiplantae > Streptophyta > Magnoliopsida > Poales > Poaceae > Triticum > Triticum aestivum. The sequence goes on from NC_057797.1 coordinate 641,125,262, forward strand.
ACAAGAAAGTATTTCACCGGGAGGATAAAGAAGAACTTGGGTCCTTTATAAGCACCATGGATAGCAACAATCCTCAGGGAAGGCTTTAGGTGAAATACACCCCAAGATAACTCCAAAGAAGAGGTTGATTGGTTGGAAAGACGACTTGAGCAAAGAGAAAATGATGGATTTAAATACCTCACTCTTGAAAACATGTCAAACATGAAACACGAAGGGAAATTGTCAAGAGTGACATAACACCACCTCAAAAGATATGCCTAAAAGAATTGCACTCCGGATTGCAAGAAGAAGAAAGCTTGAACTCCTCTGAAAATAATCTTGATGAATGTTTCGAGAACGGATTAAGTCCTTGATGAACTATCATGGAGAACCTCCATGAAGAACTCCGTTAAACAAAAGAATGATCAAACGGAAGGAAAGAGAAGTTGAAAACATAAAGTGAAACCTTGAAATGATTTAGAAGGAGCTTCGCGACGAGACAAAGCGGAAAGGCTTGGAACTCCGGAAAAGAAAGACGAGCACTTGAAACCAAGAATTTAATTATCGTGAACAAACTCCGGAAGAAAAGATTAACATATGGATGAAACAAGAATAAGAATTACATTATGCTTGTCCTTCATCAATTAAATTGATGATCAACAATGGATTTGGCATACTACTTATTCTCGTAGAAAGAATTAAGCGAGATATAGCGCAAACTTGGGAAGGTCTTCGACGAATCCACCGGTTGGATTGAAAACAGCAAATGAATTGATATGATAACAAGGTAAGAAGAATCTTGAACGAACCACCGTAAGAATTGAAAATGAACGAAGAGAATATGAAGAAACACTGGGAAGAATTATAAAATGAACGAGGATGCTTGAGAGGATTTAGATACATGAGAGCGAAGAGATCACGAGCTGATTAGAGATCACTTGAACGAAGCCCCGGTAAGATTGGAGAATGATAACTGAAAGCTGAGAATGAATAAACCTGAATTGATGGACTCCAGATAGGTGAAAGGAATTCTCACAATCAAAACAATTATAAGAGGATGGCCTTGAACTAGAACCACAAATCTTGAAGAGAATGGGGCAAGATTGAGAGAAAATTCTTCTTCGGTCTTCAAAATCTGAGAATTACGATGAGAAACACCACCGTGAATTGTTGAGATACTCGGAAATGATAAATAGAAAGGTTGAACCAACGATGAAAAGGTTTTGACAGATCTTGGAGAAGACATTTGACTGATGATAATTCATTCTTACGTCAAACTTTAAAAGATTTGAGAATAGCTCCAGTAAAAATTGGAAGAGTCAGGTAAGATCCTGGGAAAAGACCTATGGGTTAGGGCCCACTCAAAAGAAACACCATTGAAAAGATTACTTGAAAAGAGAGGTTGCACCGGTTGAATTAAATGGCTTGAATGAGATAACATCCTCGCAAAAGCTTGAACGGATTGAGAATGGAAACGATTCTTCTGAGATATCTTGAGCACTCCGGAACAATTGAATAGCGAGAAATGACTGAATATAAGGTGCACCGGCATGAAAAACATTTGAAACAAGGAAAAGAATGTGATCAAACACCGAAAGCTTGAATTGAATCCACCGGAGAAGAAAAGAATGAAGAATGATGAACTTGAGGCCCGTTAGAATCTTCATGAGAATCACCGGGTAAGAAGATTCAAGGGAAAAGAATGGAGATACTTCTCATCCATAAAAGGATACTTGAATAAGAAATCTAAGTCCTTGAAGAAAAAGGGTGGGAGGGTGGGAAAATAAAGACAACTTGGGATGCATGAAATGAACACCATTGAGAAGAAATGATAATTGATCTTACTGATGTTGAAATGATCGGATCCACTTGAAGAGAAAACACGCCCGTTGAAAAGGGTTGACATGACAATCTCGATTACCAAGAAGGATTAGTATTCACATAGGAATATAAGAACACCACTTAGACAAGGGATGGAATCAACATTTGACTTCGAAGCAACTCGAATACCACAACTCAAAGCAAAACAAAGATTGGCTTGCGGAATAAGCCGGAACAAACATATGATAGAGATTTCGTCCGAAGTTTTCGTGGTGGGGCCTACACGGGCTCGATCGTACAACACCATCATGTACAAGGCAGTGCACATGACATACGAAGTGTCCCCGAGTCGGCATAGCCAAGCACTCTTTAAGACACAACGAGACCACTGTAAAACCAACCGTGGATAGGCGGACCAGTAGACGTCGAACCCCAATTTCGTATCGTACATCCATCGGAAAGATATCCTAAGAGCTACTTGAATTCCCACTTATAAACTCCTGAAACTTTCTGGTTATGCAATCAGGTGTTGGGGATACAGGGGAAACATAATATCTCACCCAAAACTAGCAAATCCTACATCCAGCTGTATCCATCCTTCAACACATAACCAAGAAACCTTCGGAAATCGTTTACCTCAACCTTCGAAAAGCATCCGTTATACGAGTTATGGCAATACTCCCGAACTCCCGCCCCAGTACTGGATGGCGTCGAGGTTATCTCACCAACAACTGCATAAAAGAGATTTTCGATGTCAGCGAAACTACTCTCAGGTATTCTAGAACTACAACGATAAAATTGTGACGACAACATCTTGGAGCTCAACTCCCCGGGACACTGCCACAACCCCTAAATGACAGGAGGCACCAAGAACAATGTTCTCGTCACAAATCGATCGGAACGATTCCAAGATACCCGCGTGATCCTAAAATAAAATTAGTGAAATTTGAGAAGAGAAGCGTCAAAACTCTACGTCAGGATGCCTCACCAGAGCGACGAAGGGACTGGGGAGTAAAAAGAATTCCTAACTCTCTGATATATATAATCCTAAATGGCTCAAAACATTTTTTCTAGACTCAACAACGCCAGCTATTCGATCAAGCAGGGGGCTCCTAAGGTCGGGGAAGGCTCTGATTACCAACTTATAACGCCCTCGATGCGGCTATATCTCCCACGTGACGAAGCACGACTTAGAGGCATAACCGCATTGAAAGCAATGTCGCAAGTGAGGTAATCTTCACACAACCCATGCAATACATAAGGGAAAGAGATATATAGTTGGCTTACAATCGCCACTTCACACAATTACATGAATAAAGCATTACATCAACCAGATACAATCAAGGCCCGACTACGAAGCCAAAATAAAAGAAGACTACCCCAAAAGCTACACAGATCCCCGATCGACACCAACTGGGCTCCACTACTGATCGACTAGAACGATACAACATAAAGAACAAGATCTTCATCGAGCTCCTCCTTGAGCTTGGTTGCGTCACCTGTATGGTTTCATCGACACCTGCAAACTGGTTTTGCAAGTATCTGTGAGTCACGGGGACTCAGCAATCTCACATCCTCGCGATCAAGACTATTTAAGCTTATGGGTAAGGTAAAGGTATGAGGTGGAGCTGCAGCAAGCGACTAGCATATTTGGTGGCTAACAAATGCAAATGAGAGCGAGAAGAGAAGGCAAAAGCACGGTGGAGAATCTATGATCAAAAAGTGATCCTAGAACAACCTATGTCAAGCATAACTCCAACACTGTGTTCACCTCCCGGACCCCACCGGAAAGAGACCATCATGGTTACACACGCGGTTGATGTATTTTAATTAAGGTCAACTTCAGGTTTTCTACAACCGAACATTAACAAATTCCCATCTGCCCATAACCACGGGCACGGCTTTCGAAAGTTCAAATCCCTGCAGGGGTGTCCCAACTTAGCCCATCACAAGCTCTCACGGTCAATGAAGGATATTCCTTCTAGCGGGAAGACCCGATCAGACTCGGAATCCCGGTTACAAGACATTTTGACAATGGTAAAACAAGACCAGCAAAGCCACCCGAATGTGCCGACAAATCCTGATAGGAGCTGCACATATCTCGTTCTCAGGGCACACCGGATTGTCCAAACTTCCAGTAGGCCAGCCCAGAGTTGCCCCTGGTGGCCACCGTCGGCTGACAAGGTG
>NC_057797.1:641129544-641132009 GCF_018294505.1 Triticum aestivum
GGGGGGTTAAAATAATGATGACCCTCGAGAGCGCGACTCCCAAGGGAAAAGAAAAGGCTAGGTGGCGAATGGTAAAACCAAGGTTGGGCCTTGCTGGAGGAGTTTTATTCAAAGCGAACTGTCAAGGGGTTCCCATTATAACCCAACCGCGTAAGGAACGCAAAATCCGGGAACATAACACCGATATGACGGAAACTAGGGCTGTAAGAGTGGAACAAAACACCAGGCATAAGGCCGACCTTCCACCCTTTACCAAGTATATAGATGCATTAATTAAATAAGAGATATTGTGATATCCCAACAAGTAAACATGTTCCAACAAGGAACAAGCTTCAATCTTCACCTACAACTAACAACGCTATAACAGGGGCTGAGCAAAGCGGTAACATAGCCAAACAACGATTTGCTAGGACAAGGTGGGTTAGAGGCTTGGTTCAACAATATGGGAGGCATGATAAGCAAGTGGTAGGTACCGCAGCATAGGCATAGCAAAAGAGCGAGCAACTAGCAAGCAAAGATAGAAGTGATTTCGAGGGTATGGTCATCTTGCCTGAACGAGTCCATTAAGAAGACAAACGGACGTAGACGAACGGGTCCTCAGAAATGTGACGTTACCTGAACCAACCCGAAGAAGCAACACCGGAAAGTAGCACACAACATAGTAAACAAACCACACATGAACATGGTATGATATGTGGGATGCGGTATGCGGTGCATATGCATGATTTGGAAAGGAATGATTGAACCTGGCCTCAACATGGAAATCCAAGAGTGCCACTGGAAAGGTGAGGTGATTTCGGTTGAAATCGATATAAAGATCACCGGAGTCGGATGCACGGTTTAGAAATGGCAAGCAAAACAAATATGGCACCGGTCTGCGATAATCAGCAAGTGACCAACTAAATGCATCAAGATAAATATGCCACATCACTCAAACATGGCAACAAAATACATGGCAGGGATGCACTCAAGATGCTTGACAAAAGATGAACACTGAGCTATGACTAATTCACTCATTAACAGGTTCCAACAAGCATGGCAAAAGGGCAAACGATAACAGGTTTCAGACTTAGTGAAATTAACACAAGTCTGGAATTTATCATCAGGAAGCACACTTTAGAGCATGACAACTACATGCTACATGAACTTAACATGGCAAATCAAGGCATGGCATGAAGCTACTCAAAGCACTTAACAAAATTCCCTTAGTGACCTGGAGCCAAAAGGGATCAGAAAATACAATTGCAAACATGTGAACATGGCAAAAACATAAACAGATACAGACTTAGTGAAAAACTGGACCATGCACATCAGTTAACGAGTAGGCATGTTTACAAGCTCGATGCACTCACTACAGAGCATGTCATGGCAAACAAAGCATACACCCATCAAGAATACATGGTATAGAAGCTAGACATGGCAAGAACAACATCATAGCATGCACGGATCAATAACAACAACCTCGGAAAAATCGCTAAACAAGTCAACAATCTGCCAGGATTCACTTTATAGCAAAAGTATAGCTCGATTGACTCAAGCTAGGGTGCTCCATAAATGCAAACAAAGACATGGATGGATAGAGCACCACAATGTTAACAAAACATCATTACTGATCATCCTCAAAAGAGGCACGGATCACTAGGAAACAACATGAACATATGGCATAACAACGAAAACAGGACAAGGACTTGGTGAAATTCCAAGTCCTTGAAATCAGCATTACCGATTACGCTACTTTGCAAGCTTGTGCTAGTCACCACAAATATCACAAAAATACATGACATACACCCCTGTAAATATGGCATGGCATATAACAAAACACATGTAGACCTCAGGATCATAGCATGCACACATTAATCATGGCAAAAATGACAAAATGCCATTTGCTGAAACAGATCTGACAAATTCACCACATAGCCCTCTTCCAACAGCATTTCAGGCATCAAGATGAGCTCAAATGAAAATGATGCAATGAGATGAAATGATGTACTCATCGAGGCAAACATTTTGATATGCTACACGCGCAAATCGGAGCTACGGATGCAGAGATACGATGCGATGAAGATTGCATAAAAACATAGCAGATCTGGGGACTTGGAAGAAATTTGGACCTCTCCGGGAAAAGTCAAACCGGGACGAAGCGGTGCGGGACAGAGGGATCCGGATCTGGACGGAGGCTGTTTGGATGGACGGTGTGGTGGATCTCGTCCACCCCGCGGTGGATCTGACCGGACTTGCTCCGGCGAGCTCCACGAGCTCCGACGACGATGGAGAGGCGGTGCGGGAGGCCGGAGGTGGCCGGGTGGCGACGAATGAGGGCGGCCGGCGAGGAAGGGGCCCGGGCGCAGCGAGCTTCGGGCCGGGGCGGCGCCCTACAAAGGAGACGACGATGGTGTGGCTCGCCGGCGAGGAAGACAGGGTGGCGGCGGAGCTGCGCGCCAGCGTCGAGCGCGAAGTGCGGCGGC
>NC_057797.1:641132304-641186420 GCF_018294505.1 Triticum aestivum
ACGGGGAGGACCAGGCACGGGGCGGCGAGCAGTCCAGGCAGCGGCGCGGATCTGGGCCCGCGCGAGCCCGCTACGGGCTCCGCAGGCCGGCTGGCGCGGGGGCGAAGTGGGGCGCGGGCGCGGACAGGTGGCGGCGTCCGATTCGCTGCGGGGTGGTGCGATGGTGACGTGGTGGCCGCCGGTTGGCTGGATTGAGGTGGCGGCGGCGGCTGGACATTGTCCGGCGCGGGGGTTTTTGTCCGGTGACGTAAGGAGGACGAAGGTTAGGGTTAGATTGCGCGAAAAATCGGGGAGAGCCACATATATATAGGTAGAGGGAGCTAGGAGAGTCCAATTGAGGTGCAGTTTTCGGCCACGTGATCGTGATCGAACGACCGATATGATGGAGGAGGTTTAGGTGGGTTTTGGGCCAAAATGGAAGGGTGTTGGGCTGCAACACACACGAGGCCTTTTCGGTTCCTCGGTTAACCGTTGGAGTATCAAACGAAGTCCAAATGGCACGAAACATGACAGGCGGTCTACCGGTAGTAAACCAAGGCCGCATGACAAGTCTCGGTCCAATCCGAAAACGTTTAGCACCCGCACACGAAAAGAGGTAGAAAGGGGCACGGGGTGACATATGAGCGCCGGATTGCAAAACGGACAATGGGGAAAATGCTCGGATGCATGAGACGAACATGTATGCAAATGAAATGCACATGATGACATGATATGGAATGCATGACACGCAAGCAATGACAATCCAACAACAGCAAATTACTGAAAGACACCTGGCTCATCGGTCTCGGGGCGTTATAATTATGCTATTGATATTTTGAACATACTCTTTATTTTCTAATTTGAAATTGGATAGAATTGACAAAACAATTATCATCTTTGTTTATACACGTGCAAAACCTGTCATCTCTCTGCTTTGTTTCATGGTGATATGCCTGATGGCATGCACAAGTCTACTGAAGGCTGCGAGACAAACCCAACATATATTGTAGCAAAGAAGGCAAAACATCTTGAAGATAGCGAGACAACCCCAAAGTCTTGTCTTGATGCAATGTTCAAGTTACTTGAGACTAACAGTCAGACAAGCTCACAAAATTTGTTGTCTGAATCCATTCGACTTCTTTAGTCCCAAGTTCTAGCAGAAAGGCATTCTGTAACTCAACTTCGACTTGAAGTCCTATCTCTAAGAAAGATTACGAAGAACACCAATGAGAACCTCAATGCTAAACAACTACACCTGGAAGCTATGACCGACATGCTAGGCCGGTCTCACAGCCTTGCTCAGCAGTTCCCCCACAAGGCTAACCTTTCTTGAACTGTCTTGGAAGTGGTCTCGGTTCATTATTATTTTGTTACGCTGCAATGGTGCCCAGTTTTTGTAATCTGCTTCTTCGTTGCACTTTATGATCACTGGTGGCGAACTTTGATGCTGAGTGGATGTAATATACCTTAAATCCTTTATTGTGTAGTGTAGGTTTATTCTTTGTTACTATGCCGTAATTTATTTATTGTATAGAGTAGGTTTGTTCTTAATTCCTACTAGTTACGCAGCAGCCCGAAATGAACCCCGGCCCATGATTGTGCCAATCAAATCATGGGCTTTTAACAGGCCAAAATTGTCTGGGTCCTTGTTTGGCACAATCAGATATCGGCTGCGAGCAGGCCGGATGCAAACCGGGCCATAGTTAGGCCCAACTATATGACGGGCTTTTAACAGGCCGAAATTAATATAGGGCCGAAATGTTAAACGGGCCCTTAACAGGCCAAAACTAATATCAGGATGAATTACTAAGTGGGCCTTTAGCAAGTGGGCCCAAAAGCATAGTGTCCAGTTGATGGGCCGAATCTGATATGGGCCATAATTGGGCCCAAAGCCTCTGAAAGGGCCGGACCTGATCTGGGCCGCAATTTGGCCCAGAACGTGGTAGGCTTTTAACGGGACGGATCTCATATGGGCCACTACTAGGCCCGGAGCGTGGCAGGCCATTAATGGACCGGATCAAATATGGGCCGGCATTTGGCCCAAAACATGGCAGCCAGTTAATGGGTCGGTCTACTAGGGTCCTCAAAATCTTGTGGGCCTACAGTTGGGCTGGCCCATTAATGTCGGCGAAATCTCATGGGCCTTTAGTTGGGCCGGCCCATTATGACCCGCAAGAATCTTGTGGGCCTTTACCTGGGCCGGCCCATTATGGCACACAAAAATCTTGTGGGCCTTTACCTGGGCCGGCCCATTATGGCCCGCAAAATCTTGTGGGCCTTTAGCTGGGCCAGCCCATTATGGTCCGCAAAATCTCGTGGGCCTTTAGCTGGGCCGGCCCATTATGGTCCACAAAATCTTGTGGGCCTTTAGTTGGGCCGGCCCATTTAAACTTGTTATGCCATGCCACGTGTCGACGTATCATAGGCGCCTTCTGTCCAGTGAGTGGATGACATCTGTCCCAACGATGAGCCGACACATGTTTCCTCTAGCCAATGATGATTTTACACATGGAAAATCCCCATTGGTCGGGGCTGTTAACGGGTTATCGGATCCAAAACCCGACCCGATAGCTTAACGACATTTCATTAAAGTGGATGCCACGTGTCGGTCACCCTTGACGAAAGCACTTCTGTGACGCGCGATTTATCGTCATGGAAGTGGACACTTCCGTGATGATAATTTTGGTAATGTCATGGAACACTTCTACGACAGCACAGGTATGACTATCTTGATTCTGTCATAAATTTGTCATGGATGTACATGCATGACAAAAAAGCGACCTGCTGTGACAAACACATATCATCACGGAAGTGTATTTTTTATAGTGTTTTGATTGTGTTAAATCTTTTATGGATACCGATATTTTTCGTAAATTTAGCACTAAATATGGACTTGACTCTGAGATAGTAGCTTCTTTCTGTGAATCTTTTGCTGCCTATGTTGATCTCCCCAAGGAGAAGTGGTTTAAATATCGTCCTCCCATAGAAGTAAAAGTAGCTGCACCTATTAAAGTTGAAGAAAAGACTATCACTTATAATGATCCTATCGTTCCTACTTCTTATGTTTAGAAACCACCTTTCCCTGTTAGGATAAAGGATCATGCTAAAGCTTCAACTGTGGTTCGTAAAAGCAATATTAAAACATATACGCCTCCTGAGCAAGTTAAAGTTGAACCTAATATTGCTATTGTTAAAGATCTCCTGTCTGATAATATTGATGGGCATGTTATTTATTTCTGTGATGAAACTGCTAGAATTGCTAAACCCCATGATAAATATAAACCTAGACCTGTGGTAGGCATGCCTATTATTTCTGTTAAAATAGGAGATCATTGTTATCATGGCTTATGAGATATGGGTGCTAGTGCTAGTGCAATACCTTATTCCTTATACAAAGAAGTTATGCATGATATTGCACCTGCTGAGATGGAAGATATTGATGTCACAATTAAACTTGCCAATAGAGATACTCTCTCACCAATGGGAATTGTTAGAGATGTTGAAGTCTTGTGTGGGAAAACTAAATACCCTGCTGATTTTCTTGTTCTTGGTTCCCCACAAGATAGATTTTGCCCCATTATATTTGGTAGACCCTTCTTAAACACTGTTAATGCTACCATAGATTGCAAAAGAGATGTTGTTACTGTCAGTTTAGATGATTTGACTCATGAATTTAATTTTTCTAAATTCAGTAGACAACACCGTGAAGAAGAATTACCTAGTAAGGATGAAATTATTGGTCTTGCTTCTATTGCCGTACCTCCTAGTGATCCTTTAGAACAATATTTGCTAGACCATGTAAATGATATGTTTATGAATGAAAGAAGGTAATTGGATGAAGTATTCTTTAAACAGGAACCTATTTGGAAAAATAATTTACCTGTTGAAATCCTAGGGGATCCTCCTCCACCCAAAGGTGATCCCGTGTTTGAGCTTAAACCGTTACCTATTACTCTTAAATATGCTTATCTTGATGAGAAAAAGATATATCCTGTTATTATTAGTGCTAACCTTTGAGGACATGAAGAAGAGAGATTATTGAAAACTCTGAAGAAGCACCGTGCTGCTATTGGGTATACTCTTGATGATCTTAAGGGCATTAGTCCCACTCTATGTCAACATAAAATTAATTTGGAAGAAGATGCTAAACCAGTTCGTGATCATCAACGCCGGCTGAATCCCAAAATGAAAGAAGTGGTAAGAAAGGAGATACTAAAGCTCCTTGAGGCAGGTATAATTTATCCCGTTGCTGATAGTCAGTGGGTAAGCCATGTCCATTGTGTCCCTAAGAAGGGAGGTATTACTGTTGTTCCTAATAATAAAGATGAATTGATTCCTCAAAGAATTATTACAGGTTATAGGATGGTAATTGATTTCCACAAATTAAATAAGGCTACTAAAAAGGATCATTACCCCTTACCTTTTATCGATCAAATGCTAGAAAGATTATCCAAGCATACACATTTTTGCTTTCTAGATGGTTATTCTGGTTTCTCTCAAATACCTGTGTCAGCCAAAGATCAATCAAAGACTACTTTTACATGCCCTTTTGGTACTTTTTGTTATAGACGTATGCCTTTTGATTTATGTAATGCACCTGCTACCTTTCAAAGATGCATGCTGGCTATATTCTCTGACTTTTGTGAAAAGATTTGTAAGGTTTTCATGGATGGCTTTTCCGTCTATGGATCTTCTTTTGATGATTGCTTGAGCAACCTTGATCGAGTTTTGCAGAGATGTGAAGAAACTAATCTTTTCGTGAATTGGAAAAAGTGCAACTTTATGGTTAATGAAGGTATTGTCTTGGGGCATAAAGTTTCTGAAAGAGGTATCTAAGTTGATAAAGCCAAGGTTGATGCTATTGAAAAGATGCCACGTCCCAAGGACATCAAAGGTATAAGAAGTTTCCTTGGTCACGCCAGTTTTTATAGGAGGTTCATTAAGGACTTCTCAAAAATCTCTCGGCCTCTGACTAATTTATTAAAAAAAGATATACCATTTGTCTTTTGATGATGATTGTGTAGAAGCATTTGAAATACTTAAGAAAGCATTGATTTCTGCACCTATTGTTCAGCCACCTGATTGGAATTACCATTTGAAATTATGTGTGATGCTAGTGATTATGCTGTAGGTGTTGTTCTAGGACAAAGAGTTGATAAGAAACTAAATGTTATTCAATATGCTAGTAAAACCCTTGACAATGCTCAAAGAAATTATGCTACCACTGAAAAAGAATTCTTAGCATTTGTATTTGCTTGCGAGACCTTATATTGTTGATTCTAAAGTAATTATTCACACTGATCATGCTGCTATTAAATATCTTATGGAAAAGAAAGATGCTAAACCTAGACTTATTAGATGGGTTCTCTTGCTACAAGAATTTGATTTGCATATTGTTGATAGAAAAGGAGCTGAGAACCCCGTTGCAGACAACTTGTCTAGGTTAGAAAATGTGCTTGATGACCCACTACCTATTGATGATAGCTTTCCTGATGAGCAATTAAATGTCATAAATGCTTCTCATACTGCTCCATGGTATGCTGATTATGCTAATTACATTGTTGCTAAGTTTATACCACCTTGTTTCACATACCAGCAAAAGAAAAAGTTCTTCTATGATTTGAGGCCTTGCTTTTGGGATGACCCACATCTTTATAAAGAAGGAGTAGATGGCGTTATTAGACGTTGTGTACCTGAGCATGAACAGGAACAGATCCTATGCAAGTGTCGCTCCGAAGCTTATGGAGGACACCATGCTGGAGATAGAACTGCACATAAGGTATTTGTCGCCCCGCGGTATAAACCGGCTGGAAGTTAACCCGGCCGGACTTGGCGGTTTATTTGAAGACCCAGCTGACACTTGGCGAGTTACTGGCGACCCGCCCTGACCTGGCGGTTTACAAACAACCCAGCTGGTCATTATAACTCACTGGTGATCCGGCGTGCGGGACAGACGGATGACAAGGCCCAAGGCCCAGAAGGCCGGTTCACGTTTAATGGTGGGCCAGTTTAAGAAGAAAGGCATGAGGAATGTTTATCTTACAAGGAGTTAAGACCCGGACTTGTATCCGGTTTGTATTAGAGATAGACTAGTCCTAATCCTAATAGGACTCTACATGTAACCCGCCCCTCCAACATATATAAGGAGGGGCAGGGCTCCTCAAAGGGAGACAAGATTCACAAGTTCCACAAGTTGGACAAATTAGGTTTAGACAATAGCTCTCAAGATAGAGCACTCTTGTAACCGTGATCATCATCATCAATATCAGTGAAGCAAGATGTAGGCTTTTAACTCCACCGTGAGGGGACGAACCTGGGTAAAACATCGCGTCTCTCATCCCGCTCAACCCCTCTCAAGCTACCACATAGATGCGTTGGCCTTGCGACTAAGTCCTGACTCTAAGGACATCTGCCGTGACAATTCCACGAGAGTTGGTGCCCACCATGGGGCTCGCGCACGATGGTGTTGAGTTCTTGAAGGGATCTCTCCTAAGGATCGAGGAGCTCGCGATTCCGTCAGATAAGGAAAAGCTGGCAAGTAAATTGTTTTTTGATTAGGAACATGATCAAATTTGAAGCCATCGCACACGACCAGATGATCTATTGAGACCGGATTAATCTCCATTGTTGCTGCAAGTCCTAGGGATCGGGAAGGTTGCAATTTTCCGGATGAGAAAGGAGTCGGTTCAATAAATCACGTCATCCACGAGCAGTCGAAACTAGATCAAGAAAAGTCAGGGTTGCATGTTCAACATCTGCCATGTGCGCCGTGATAATCCGCCGAGTCCGGTTTACAGAAAAAAGGAGATGCGCCGCAAGTCACCCGAGACTGCAGCTTAATCCGTCGAGTTCCACTGTTGCTCCACGTTCACAAGTCCCAGGCCATGGGGATCCAATCGTCCACCCTCTTTTTCCCTGATGTGAAGAATAGTCAAAGCGGAAAAATCAAATAGTACTTACACTAGCACGTGACCAAGACTAGTACTACTCCTACTAGAGTACTCATAGACCGGATCAATACCTCCGTCCGAGTCAGAAGATTCAAGGAGCGGCTACCGTATCATTGTCAGGGGAATTTTCAAAGAAAAGAAAAAACAGCCATGAGTCCGTGACCCAGGAGTGAGTCATCCACGGGCTTAGACTCTTTCGTTGAACTGGACCCCGAGCCTCGTGCAGTCGCCTCCGCTGTTGCCGTGGTCTTCGCGGTCGCTGGCCCTGGAGCAGGCCGCCTCCACCGCTACTGTTCTCGCATCGAGTCACCGCCTTGCTCTGTCCACATAGGCAGTGACCCGTGCCGCCGTGCCTTGGATTCGCCTCTGCTGTTGCTAGTTCGCGCCTTCAACTCGTCGGCTGTTAGCCTCGCCCACTGCTGCTCTGTTACTGGTCGTTCTTCTCCGGTTCACCGCGCCTAGATTTCTATTCCACCAACCCGCCGCCGCAGTTACGGCCTCCGCAGTGCCCTTGCTATTGTTGCCGGTTGGGCCGCCCTCGTTGATCCGCTCGGTCGCCTCAGATCGCTTTAAGCAGTCTTCCGCTTGTGGTGACTCTGGTGTTTTGAACCGCCGTATCTCAAACCGTCTTCACCTTCGCTGCTGTGGACTGCAACTCCACGTCAAAACCGCCGTTGCCGCCTTGCCAAGTCGCCGGTGCCCCTCTCACAAACCGGTCGGGGATCAGAGGCCCCGAGCTGCCTAAGCCCTCGCCGAGCCGCCTGTTTAAAAATGGCTGTCAACATATGGCCGCGTCAAGTCGTCATCGCTCTTTGCCGAGTCACCGCCTCATCTTCAGTCTGCACGGCGACGGTCTTGACCCGGCCCCGCTTCACGGTGCTTCCAAGTCACCCCCGTCCGGGTCGTGTTGCCCCTGCCTCGCTGGTTCAGGAGGAAAATGTCCGGTTTGACCATCAGATTATATTTAAAAATAAACCATTGCTCGCTTCAAATATGGAGGAGGAGCTATTATGAGGGTATTGCTCCTCATACATTGCATTTGCGTTCAACCGACAAAAATACCAGGTGATATCCATCCAAGTTTATTTTGTTAAACATATTGTTTTCATCAAAGAACAATTACTTTGGTCTGTATATTTTTATGTACAGCAAAGGTGGTGCCATCACCATCACGCTCGCGTCTGCGCCCGCTTATTGATGGAACAGGTGTGCGCAAGTCGCCGCATGTACAACTTAATCTACATCAACCCGCCAGAGCCGTGTTGAGCCGCCCTTGCCGCTTTGAGCCACCAGGGTTATATTAAGTCGCCGGTCAGCCTAAGCCGCCGGAACTATATTGAGTCGCTGGTCTGCCTGAGCCACCTCTATCACGATAAACAGATCATCCGTCGTCCAAACAAATCAGGTGAAATCCATCCGGTATATTTTTATATTATATATTGCTTTCTTTTAAAAAAAGAGGAGCCATTACTTTGTCTTGCAAGTTCTTCAATGTAGGACAAATTAAATCACAAAGCTTTGAAGCTCTCAATATCCGGTTTAACATCCGGTTCAAGAAGAATTTATCTCTTGCAAAAAGTTAAAAATTGCCAAAGAGGACCTGCTGCCATGATGCGCGGTTCAAACATGGGTATTCTGCCTTACTGGCCTGACATATTATTGATCACATGGGGGCTTCTACTTCATAAAGCGGGGTCTCTGGTCTTTTACATCATGTGTGGTTACACGGAGTTGTTCTAAAGCGGCCTCCGATTTACCCCTTGAGTTTGCTTTTTAAAAGCATTGTGTTATATCACTTGGAGGATTGGTCGTGTCCGAACCAATACGCTACCTCTTGATAGGCGAGAGCCACCAGATCACTTGGGGACTTGGTCACGTCTGAACCACTCATGCCTTTTGATCAGCCTAAGGCCACGGAATCACTTGGGGGCTTGGTCGAACCCGAACCATGACCATGCCACTTGATTGGCATAAATGCCACGGTTTCATTTGGGGACCTGGCTGACTAGAATCATAGTTACACCTAACGGGAGCTTGGTCGTGTTCGGCCATGGTAACACCATCTAATCAGCTCAAATAAACCTTTTTTTGCAACGTTTTGTCATTTCACTTGATTTACACTTTTCTTTGAAGGGGGGCTTTTCCTTTTTATTGCGTTTTTTAAACCGACAAAGTTTTTTAACCAATCAATTGACGGAACACAGTTCACGTCAATCCGGAGACTATTTGCCCGGTTTGATCCTTGTTGTTAACATCCTCTTATGGAGTAACACGGTGTTTATCACAACCCGGCACAGTTTTATTATAAACCAACACAATATGGAAGGAGTTATCAGTACTCAAGATTTGGGTTATCACCCTTACTACAAAAAGTTGGTAAAACCAACGATGTGATTCAATGTCACAGGTATGATATATTTCATATTTGATTATTCTTAAGTGCAGCCTTGGTTATAAACCCGGGTTATATGTTGGGTATTATGACCCGTCCAGCGGTAAACCGCCAGGACACTTTAAACTTGTTGTATGCAGAAACAGGTTTGTTAAACCGGCCTGGCTTTGGACAACAAGTCGCTAGTATATATTTGGATTGCGCCATTGGAATCATGCGCTTATAAATCATTGGGTTATATTATTCAAATAGCCAAACTTGGCTGAAATTTCATTATGATGTTGAATGAATAAGGTTTTCATACTGGATTATATTATCTTGAATAGCCAACATGGCTGGATTTTTATTATTAAGGTTTTCAAAGTCGCTATAGCGCAATGTCTACTCTTTTATCAAAGGATATGATTTATTCTACAATGGAAGGAATAGTCCCGAGTCGCTGCAGGCTAACAACCCGGCACTTGGGGGCTGCATTATTCAAATTGAGATTACATGCAAGTCTCATGTCGCTGCAAGCATGCACCATGACACTTGGGGGCTAATGCAAAGTCATTTTTACTAGTCTTATTGAAGACCCGACTCATCATATTATAATGAGCCGGCCCTTGGGGGCTACCAATTGCTCCTGTCAACAATTCAAGGTACACAAGTTTTCGTCCATAATATTGAAGAATCCATTGCTCAGTTGGTAAAGCACAAAGCTCTTAACCTTGTGGACGTGGGTTCAAGCCCTACGATGGAAGCTACATTGTAATATGTTATTTTCATTAAAGTATATATATCAAGTCCCGGTTCAGTATTATCTTACTAAGCCGGCCCTTGGGGGCTACACATTGCTGTCCAAAGTTTACAAGATTATACTTACAAAGTACCTGCTCATTATTGTATAATGACCCGACCCTTGGGGGCTACACTGATTGAAGTTTTTATAAGCAATTGCAAGTTCCAGGTTGCTGCAAGCATGACAACCCGGAACTTGGGGGCTACATATATGGAGTATTCAGTTTATATGATTGAGATGAACAAACCGGATTTCTTCAAGGTTGAAACACTTATTGGAGCAAGTCTTAAGTTATCATTATGTTCTCCTCTTAAGACTTGGGGGCTACAAGTATTATGCATATAAAGGAGGAACATCTTCATTTTATTAGTTTTGAGCAAATCAGGAAGATCAATTATATGACCTGGTGTCGACAACAATTATGACCCGGCGCCATCAATATTTATAACAGGTATTATGCATATAAAGGAGGAACATCTTCATTTTATTAGTTTTGAGCAAATCAGGAAGATCAATTACATGACCCGGTGTCGACAACAATTATGACCCGGCGCCATCAATACTTATAAACCGGCCATTTCGGTAATATTAAACCGGCAAGTTTTACATCTTCATACCGGCTGAATATCAGATAAGTATTTTCAGACCCATATTTCTTAAAATCGGCGCTTTGGGAGCTGAGTCAAAGGAGTTATTCTTCACAATATTTCTCGGTGACAAACCAATGTCGGCAAATTGGTTATGAAGCTGATCTGTTGACCCGAATTTCCCAGAAGGAGGAAATAACAAGGACTTAAGGATGATCAGGTACCGGTTTACAAAAATTCTTAACCCGGAGCATAACTTGTCAAATTTGTTCTTGTGTTTATTTTGCAGTATAAGTTTACCATGAATAAATCCAAGCTAAACTTGGGGACTAATGTCGGGGATATACCCCGCGGTGTAAACCGGCCGGAAGTTAACCCGGCCGGACTTGGCGGTTTATCTGAAGACCCTGCTGACACTTGGCGAGTTACTGGCGACCCGCCCTGACCTGGCGGTTTACGAACAACCCACCTGGTCATTATAACTCACTGGTGATCCGGCGTGCGGGACAGACGGATGACAAGGCCCAAGGCCCAGAAGGCCAGTTCACATTTAATGGTGGGCCGGTTTAAGAAGAAAGGCATGAGGAACGTTTATCTTACAAGGAGTTAAGACCTAGACTTGTATCCGGTTTGTATTAGAGATAGACTAGTCCTAATCCTAATAGGACTCTACATGTAACCCGCCCCTCCAACATATATAAGGAGGGGCAGGGCTCCTCAAAGGGAGACAAGATTCACAAGTTCCACAAGTTGGACAAATTAGGTTTAGACAATAGCTCTCAAGACAGAGCACTCTTGTAACCATGATCATCATCATCAATATCAATGAATCAGGATGCAGGCTTTTACCTCCACCGTGAGGGGTCGAACCTGGGTAAAACATCGCGTCTCTCATCCCGCTCAACCCCTCTCAAGCTACCACATAGATGCGTTGGCCTCACGACTAAGTCCTGACACTAAGGACATCTGCCATGACAATTCCACGATAGTATTGCAATCTAGTTTTTATTTTCCTGCTCTCTTCAAGGATGCCCGTAAGTTTGTCTTATCTTGTGATGAATCTCAAAGAATTGGTAATATAAGTAGATGTCAAGAAATGCCTATGAACTATTCACTTGTTATTGAACTATTTGATGTTTGGGGCTTTGACTATATGGGACCTTTTCCTTCCTCTAATGGTTATACACATATTTTAGTTGCTGTTGTGGGTAGAAGCTATTACAACTAGTAGTGCTGATCATAACACTTCTATTAAAATGCCTAAATAAGTTATTTTTCCAAGATTTGGAGTCCCTATATATTTAATGACTGATGGTGGTTCACATTTTATTCATGGTGCTTTCCGTAAAATGCTTGCTAAATATGATGTTAATCATAGAATTGCATCTCCTTATCACCCTCAGTCTAGTGGTCAAGTAGAATTGAGTAATAGAGAACTCAAATTAATTTTGCGAAAGACTGTTAATAGGTCTAGAAAGAATTGGTCAAAGAAACTTGATGATGCATTATGGGCCTATAGAACTGCATATAAAAATCCTATGGGCATGTCTCCGTATAAAATGGTCTATGGAAAAGCATGTCACTTACCTCTCGAACTAGAACACAAGGCTTATTGGACTATTAAAGAACTTAATTATGATTTTAAACTTGCGGGTTAGAAGAGGTTATTTGATATTAGCTTACTTGATGAATGGAGAACCCAAGCCTACGAAAATGCCAAGTTGTTTAAAGAAAAAGTTCAAAGATGGCATGACAAAAGGATACAAAAGCGTGAGTTTAATGTAGGTGATTATGTATTGCTATACAACTCTCGTTTCAGATTTTTTGCAGGAAAACTTCTCTCTAAATGGGAAGGTCCCTACGTTATCGAGGAGGTCTACCGTTCCGGTGCCATAAAAATCAACAACTTCGAAGGCACAAATCCGAAGGTGGTGAACGGTCAAAGAATCAAACATTATATCCCAGGTAATCCCATAAATGTTGAAACCAATGTTATTGAAACCGTAAACCCGGAGGAATACATAAGGGACACTTTCCGGAACGTTTCAGACTCCGAAAAGGAATAGGTATGTGGTATGGTAAGTAAACCGACTCCAAAATAGTTTTTAAGGCAATATTTCTCCGTTTTGGAATATTTAGAAAAATAGAAAAATAAGTAGCAGTCCAGGAAGGACACGAGGGCTCCACAAGGGTGGAGGGCGCGCCCTACCCTACTGGGCGCCCCCCTACCTCGTGTGCTCTCCGGACTCTGTTTTCGTACACGACACGTATTTTAGTCGGTAAAAATTCATTATATAATCTCCCGGGGGTTTTGACTCCTGTATCACGCAAAAATCTCTTGTCTTTGTTTTGAGCTGTCTTGCTACAGATAGAGCAACATGTCGTCCCAGGATTCGGAATGAGAAATCTACGTGGCTAATTACCTTGCAAATCCTAAGGTCTATGGGGATGTGGAGCATTGTGGTTGGACTACGGAAGAAGAAGAAGACTATGAACCCAAGGGAAAGGAGGAGACGAGCTCAGATGAAGATGAAGTCCCACTACCTCAACCTGGGGACATGCATGTGGAGTTCAAAAAGTCAAGCCTCCCTGATAGAGTGAAGAAACCTAAGATCGAGTTTATCCCTTTTCACCTCTTATAGGAAAACAAACAGGAACTATGCAAAAAGATACTGAGCTTGGAGGAGGAGATCGAGGACCTAAGGGACCAAAATTCTGTCCTCAAGCGTAAATTAAGGACGAAACCTACGCCATCAACAAAGTCACCACCGTCTCCACCAACAAAGAAGCATTGAGTATCTGGTATGGGCACCCCACTTGGCAACTGCCAAGCTTGGGGGAGTGCCCCGGTATCATATCACCATCACTTTATCTTTACCGTTTTTTCTTAGTTCGATCCTTTTGGTAATGTCTTGATCTAGTAGAATAAAAGTTCCTAGTGTGATCTAGTCGTGAGTTTTGCTTTATTATCCTTCTATGTAATCGAGTCCGTGAGCTATATAATAAATATTAGTGCTGTGTCAAGGGGTTGATTATTTTGCCATGATCCTAAGTGAATAAAAGAAAGGGACAATTGCATTTTTACCCCTAGTTGGTTCCTACCCATGGGTTTTGCCCTTACTTTTCGAGCTTGCTCAGTTTTGCCCTTACTTTTTCCGTCGAGGTCCCTTGAATGCCCTTTGACCGTTTGACCAAAACTTTGAAAATTCATAGCTAATTCATATGAACTCAGAAAAATGCAAATAAGATATCAAAATGTTCAAATAAACATTACCTTCATGTGCATATCATTTTCATTCATGACAAAAGCACCCTTTAAACTACCTGAGATAATTAATATTATTAATATTATTAAAAATAAAAAGGTATAAACAAAATTTTTTCATGAATAAAAATTACATACAAATGTAGGTGATGTTTTCTGAACATCCTGATATCTTATTTATATTTTTCTAAGTTTGTATCAACTTGTTATGAAGTTTCCAAATAATGGTCAAAGTCATTAGAACATTCTTAACAAGATGATACGAGCTCAGAAAAATGCAAATAAGATATCTGGATGTTCAGAAAACATCACCTACATTTGCATGTAATTTTTATTCATGAAAAAATATATTGTTTATACCTTTTTATTTTTAATAGTGTTAATCACATTAATTACCTCAGGTAGTTCAAAGGGTGCTTTTGTCCTGAATGCAAATGATATGCACATAAAGGTAATGTTTATCTGAACATTTTGATATGTTATTTGCATTTTTCTAAGTCCATATGAATTAGTTATGAATTTTCAAAGTTTTGGTCAAACGGTCAAAGGGCATTCGAGGCACCACGACGGAAAAGGTAAGGGAAAAAATGAGCAAGCTCGAAAAGTAAGGGCAAAACAAGTGGGTAGGAACCAACTAGGGGTAAAAATGCAATTGTCCCTAAAAGAAAAGAGAAAGAAATAAAAAGAAACAAAGAGATCATGTGATTCTTATGGAGAGTAATGAGCTCACATAGAAAGAGTATGATGAATAAAAGTTGTTGAGGGTTGACAAACACAGTTTTGGTCATCGTTGCAATTAATAGGAAGTAATAAAGAAAGAGAGGTCTTCACATATAAATATACTATCTTGGACATCTTTTTATGATTGTGAGCACTCATTAAAATATGACACGCTAAAGAGCTGACATTGGACAAGGAAGACAACGTAATAGGTTATGTTTTCTTACATCTGAGATGAATTATATTGTATTGGATCTTCCAACATGATGAGCTTGCTTTTCCCCCTCATGCTAGCAAAATTCATCGCACCAAGTAGAGATACTACGTGTGCTTCCAAATACCCTTAAACCAGTTTTGCCATGAGAGTCCACCATACCTACCTATGGATTGAATAAGATCCTTCAAGTAAGTTGTTATCGGTGCAAAGCAATAAAAATTGCTCTCTAAATATGTATGATTGATTGGTGTGGAGGAAATAAGCTTTACACGATCGTGCGATATGGAAGTAATAAAAGCGACAGACTGCATAATAAAGGTCCATATCACAAGTGGCAATATAAAGTGACTATCTTTCGCATTAAGATTTTATGCATCTAACCATAAAAGCGCATGACAACCTCAGCTTCCCTCTGCGAAGGGCCTATCTTTTACTTTTATCTCCTACATTGCATAAGAGTCATGGTGATCTTCACCCTTCCTTTTTACATTTTATCCTTTGGCAAGCACAATATGTTGGAAAGATCCTAGTATATATGGCTAATTGGATGTGAGTTTTCATGAACTATTGCTGTTGACATTACCCTTGAGGTAAAACATTGGGAGGCAAAACCATAAGCCCCTATCTTTCTCTGTGTGCGATTAAAACTCCATACCCATAAGTATTGCGTGAGTGCCAGCAATTGTGAAAGATTATATGATAGTTGAGTATGTGGACTTGCTAAAAGGCTCTTATACATTGACTCTTTCCTATGTTATGATAAATTGCAATTGCTTCAATGACTGAGATTGTAGTTTGTTAGTTTTCAATGAAGTTTACGATTCATACTTGATATTGTGATTGAGTTATTACTCTAGCATAAGAAATCATATGACAAGAATTATATAAGTTGTTGTTCTAAGAATGATCATGATGCCCTCATGTCCGTATTTTATTTTTATTGACACCTCTATCTCTAAACATGTGGACATATTTTTTGATTTCGGCTTTTTGCTTGAGGACAAGCGAGGTCTAAGCTTGGGGGAGTTGATACGTCCATTTTGCATCATGCTTTTATATCGATATTTATTGCATTACGGGCTGTTATCACACATTATGTCACAATACTTATGCCTATTCTCTATTATTTCACAAGGTTTACATAAAGAGGGAGAATGCCGGCAACTGGGATTCTGGGCTGGAAAAGGAGCAAATATTAGAGACCTATTCTGCACAGCTCCAAAAGTCCTGAAACTTCACAGAAGATGTTTTCCAAATATATAAAAAATACTCAGTGGAAGAAACTCACCAAGGGGGCCACACCCTGCCCATGAGGGTGGAGGGCGTGCCCTACCCCCTGGGCGCGCCCCCTACCTCGTGGGCCCCCCTGGTGGCCCTCCGGTGGCCATCTTCTGCTATATGGAGTCTTTCTATGGGAAAAAATAATAAGCCATCTTCTCGGATGAAACTCCGTCGCCACGAGGCGAAACCTTGGCAGAACCAATCCAGGGCTCTGGCGGAGCTGTTCTGCAGGGGAACCTTCCCTCCCGGAGGGGGAAATCATCGCCATCGTCATCACCAACGCTCCTGTCATCGGGAGAGGGCAATCTCCATCAACATCTTCATCAGCACCATCTCATCTCAAAACCCTAGTTCATCTCTTGTATCCAATTCTTGTCTCCAAGTCCGGGATTGGTGCTACTAGGTTGCTAGTAGTGTTAATTACTCCTTGTAGTTGATGCTAGTTGGTTTAATTGGTGGAAGATCATATGTTTAGATCCTCTATGCATATTAATACCCCTATGATTATGAACATGTTTATGCTTTGTGAGTAGTTACGTTTGTTCCTGAGGACATGGGAGAAGTCTTGCTATTAGTAGTCATGTGAATTTGGTATTCGTTTGATATTTTGATGAGATGTATGTTGTCTCTCCTCTAGTGGTGTTATGTGAAAGTCGACTACATGACACTTCACCATTATTTGGGCCTAGAGGAAGGCATTGGGGAGTAATAAGTAGATGGTGGGTTGCTAGAGTGACAGAAGCTTAAACCCTAGTTTATGCGTTGCTTCGTAAGGGGCTGATTTGGATCCATATGTTTCATGCTATGGTTAGGTTTACCTTAATACTTTTGTTGTAGTTGCGGATTCTTGCATAAGAGGTTAATCATAAGTGGGATGCTTGTCCAAGTAAGGACAGTTCCCAAGCACCGGTCCACCCACATACCAAATTATCAAAGTACCAAACACGAATCATATGAACGTGATGAAAACTAGCTTGACGATATTCCCATGTGTCCTCGGGAGTGCTTTACATCATATAAGAGTTTGTCCAGGCTTGTCCTTTGCTACAAAAAGGATTGGGCCACCTTGCTGCACTTTATTTACTTTTGTTACTTGTTGCTCGTTACAAATTATCCTATCACAAAACTATCTGTTACCACTTATTTCAGTACTTGTAGAGAATACCTTGCTGGAAACCGCTTATCATTTCCTTCTGCTCCTCGTTGGGTTCGACACTCTTACTTATTGAAAGGACTACGATAGATCCCCTATACTTGTGGGTCATCAAGAGATAATATCAAATAACCTCTTTTCACCAGCAAGTTTGAAATCATAATAGAGCTATTTGACTGCCCAAAAAGCTTTATGTTCTACCTCAAGAGGCAAATGACAAGCTTTTCCATAAACCATTTTATAAGGAGACATACCCATATGATTTTTATATGTTGTTCTATTAGCCCAAAGTGCATCATCTAATTTCTTAGACCAATTCTTCCTGGACTTATTGATAGTCTGTTGCAAAATTAATTTTATTTCTCTATTACTAAGTTCAACTTGACCACTAGACTGAGGATGATAAGGTGATGCAATTCTATGGTTAACATCATACTTAGTAAGCATTTTACAGAAAGCACCATGAATAAAGTGTGAACCACCATCAGTCATTAAATATCTAGGGACTCCAAACCTTGGGAAAATAACTTCCTTAAGCATTTTAATAGAGGTGTTGCGATCAGCACTATTGGTTGGAATAGCTTCTACCCATTTACTAACATAATCAACAACAACCAAAATATGTGTATACCCATTAGAGGAAGGAAAATGTCCCATGTAATCAAATCCTAAAACATCAAATGGTTCAACAACAAGTGAATAATTCATAGGCATTTCTTGACGCTTACCGATATTAACTATTCTTTGACATTCATCACAAGATAAGACAAACTTATGAGCATCCTTTAAGAGAGTAGGCCAATAAAATCCAGATTGCAATACCTTGTGAGCAGTTCTATCTCCAGCATGATGCCCTCCATAAGCCTCGGAGTGACAGTTTCATAGGATTTTCCCATGTTCATGCTCAGGTACACAACATCCAATAATACCATCTACTCCTTTATAAAGATGTGGGTCATCCCAAAAGTAATGTCTTAAATCATAGAAGAATTTTTTTCTTTTGTTGGTATGTAAAGTTAGGTGGTAAATATTTAGCAACAATGTAATTAGCATAATCAACATACCAAGGAGTATTATGAGAAACATTTATTGCAGCTAACTGCTCATCAGGAAAACTATCATCAATAGGTAGTGGGTCATCAAGCACATTTTCAAGCCTAGACAAATTATCATCAACTAGGTTCTCAGCTCATTTTCTACCAACGATATGTAAATCAAATTCTTGTAACAAGAGAACCCATTGAATAAGTCTAGGTTTAGCATCTTTCTTTTCCATAAGATATTTAATTGCATCATGGTCTGTGTGAACAGTTACTTTGGAATCAACAATATGAGGTCTAAATTTATCACAAGCAAACACAACTGCTAAGAATACCTTTTCAGTAGTAGCATAATTTCTTTGAGAACTATCTAGAGTTTTACTGGCATAATGAATAACATTGAGTTTCTTATCAACCCTTTGTCCTAGAACAACACCAACAACATAATCACTAGCATCACACATAATTTCAAAAGGCAAGTTCCAATCAGGTGGTTGAACAATAGATGCAGAAATTAAGGCTTTCTAAACTGTTTCAAAGGCTTCTAAACAATCATCATCAAAAACAAAAGGAATGTCCTTCTGCAAGAGACTAGTAAGGGGCCTAGAGATGTTTTATAAGTCTTTGATAAATCTCCTATAGAAACCAGGATGACCTAAGAAACTACGAATACCTTTTATATCTTTAGGACATGGCATTTTCTCAATTGCATCAACCTTAGCTTGATCCACTTCAATACCTCTTTTAGAAATTTTATGACCCAAGACAATGCCTTCATTAACCATAAAGTGGCACTTCTCCCAATTCAAGACAAGATTTGTTTGTTCACATCTCTGCAAAACTCAATCAAGATTGATTAAACAATCATCGAAAGACTTCTCATAAACAGAAAAGTCGTCCATGAAAACCTCAACATTCTTTTCACAAAAGTCAGATAATATAGCAGTCATACATCTTTGAAAGGTAGCAGGTGCATTACATAAACCAAAAGGCATACGTCTATAAGCATAGGTTCCAAAGGGACAAGTAAAAGTGGTGTTTTCTTGATCAGGTTGAGAAACAGGTATTTGCGAAAAGCTAGAATATCCATCAAGGAAGCAAAAATGTGTGTGTTTAGATAATCTTTCAAGCATTTGATCAATAAAAGGCAAAGGGTAATGATCTTTTCTAGTTTCTTTGTTTAATTTTCTAAAATCAATTACCATTCTATAGCACATGACAATTCTTTGTGGAATAAGTTCATTCTTATCATTTGGAACAATAGTTATACCTCCTTTCTTAGGAACTCAATAAACATGACTTACCCATCTACTATCAGCTATAGGATAGATTATACCTGCTTCCAGAAGGCTTTAATATTTCTGTTCTTACCACTTCTTTCATCTTCGGATTTAACCGACGTTGGTGATCAACAACTGGTTTAGCATCAGGTTCCATATTAATTTTGTGCTGACATAGAGTGGGACTAATGCCCTTTAAATCATCGAGAGTATATCCAATAGTAGCCCAGTACTTCCTTAGAACTTTCAATAATCTTTCTTCTTTAGGTTCTGAAAGGTTAGCACTAATAATAACAGGATATATTTTCTTTTCATCAAGATAAGCATATTTCAAAGTGTCTGGCAATTGTTTTAATTCAAATAGAGGATCACCTTTAGGTGGAGGAGGACCTCCAAGAGTTTCAATAGGAAAATTGTGTTTAAGTAGAGGACATTGTTCAAAGAAAATTTTACCTATTTCATTTTTTCATGCATTTGAAAATCATTCTCATGATCTAGCAAATATTGTTCTAAAGGATCTGTAGGTGGCACAGCAATAGAAGAAGACCAATTAATTCATCCTTACTAGGCAATTCTTTTTCATGAAGATTTATACAAAACTTGGAAAAATTAAACTCATGAGACTCATCACCAAAGCTGACACCAATAGTTTGTTTCTTACAATCTATCTTAGCATTAACATTGTTCAAGAAAGGTCTACCAACGATAATGGGACAAAAGTCATCTTGTGGGGAACCAAGAACAAGAAAATCAGTATGGCATTTTATTTTCCCACACAAGACTTCAACATCTCTAACAATCCCAATTGGTGATATAGTGTCTCTATTAGCAAGTTTAATAGTAACATCTATTTTTTATATCTCAGCAGGTGCTATGTCTTTCATAATTTCTTCATATAAAGTGTAAGGAATAGCACTCACACTAGCACCCATGTCACATAAACCATGATAACAGTGATCTCCTATTTTAACTCATATGACAGGCATTCCAACAACTAGCCTATGTTTATCTTTCCTATCAGGTTTAGAAATTCTAGTAGCTTCTTCACAGAAGTAAATAACATTCCCATCCATATGTTCTTCCAAGAGATCTTTAACCATAGCAATACTAGGTTCTACTTTAATTTGTTCATCAGGTTTAGGTGTTCTAATGTAGCTTTTGTTAACCACAGTTGAAACTTTAGCATGTTCCTTTATACTATCGGGGAAAGGTGGTTTCTCAATATAAGCAGCAGGAACAACTGGATCAACATTATAAAGTATAGTTTCTTCTTTAACTGGTACCGGTTCTTTGGTTCCTTCTTTAATAGGTGGGTGATATTTAAACCACTTCTCTTTGGGGAGTTCAACATGAGTAGCAAATAATTCACAAAAGGAGGCTACTATCTCAGAGTCAAGTCCGTATTTAGTGCTAAACTTTTGAAAAGCATCGGTATCCATAAAAGATTTAACACAATCATACTTAAGCTTAATACTTGACTCTTTACCTTCATCGAGTTCCCAATCTTTAGAGGCATTTAATTATTTCCAAAAGATCCCACCGGAATTCAATAGTCTTCTTCATAAAAGAACCAGCACAAGAAGTATCAAGCATGGTTTGATCATTACGAGAAAGCCGAGCATAAATTTTTTGGATAATAATTTCTCTTGAGAGCTCATGATTGGGGCATGAATATAACATTAACTTAAGCCTCCCCCAAGATAGAGTGATACTTTCTCCTTCATGAGGTCAAAAATTATATATATAATTCCGATCACGATGAACTAGATGCATAGGCTAATTTTTTTGGTGGAGCTCCAATTTCAAACAATTCCAATTCCATGATCCAATAGCATCGCATAGCCTATACCATGCCAATGCTTTTCCCTTCAAAGATAAATGGAAAACCTTTCTCATCACCTCATCTTTGGGTAAACCTACAAGCTTAAACAATCCACAAATTTGTTCCACATATATCAGGTGCATATCGGGATGTTCGGTTCCATCTCCTGCATAAGGATTAGCTAGCAGTTGTTCTATCATACCCGAAGGAATTTCATATTCAATATTTTCTGTAGGTGTAGTACGTTGAGGGGTAACTAATTGTTGTTCCGGACGAGGTGAAGATACCCTGAACAAACCCCTCAAAGGATTGTTTTCCATAGTAACAAGTGACAATAAATTTCAACACACTATATAAATGTTTCCTTACCAAATTCCATTTACCAAAGGTGCTTCACTCCCCGGCAACGGTGCCAGAAAATAGCCTTGATGACCCACAAGTATAGGGGATCAGTTGTAGCTCTTTTCGATAAGTAAGAGTGTCGAACCCAACGAGGAGCAGAAGGAAATGACAAGTAGTTTTCAGGAAGGTAATGTCAGCAAGTGCTGAAATTGTAAGTAGTTGAGTAGTTTGATAGCAAGATAATTTGTAACGAGCAAGTAACGGTAGTAGTAAAAAAAGTGCAGCAAGGTAGCCCAATCCTTTTGAGGCAAAGGATAGGCCGAAACGGTCTCTTATGATAAGCAAAGTGTTCTAGAGGGTACAGGGGAATTTCATCTAGTCACTTTCATCATGTTGGTTCGATTTGTGTTCACTACTTTGATAATTTGATATGTGGGTGGACTGGTGCTTAGGTGCTGTTCTTACTTGAACAAACCTCCTACTTATGATTAAACCTCCCGCAAGCATCTGCAACTACGAGAAAATTATTAAGAATAAATTCTAACCATAGCATTAAACTTTTGGATCCAATCGGTCCCTTACGGAATAACGCATAAACTGGGGTTTAAGCTTCTGTCACTCTCGCAACCCACCATCTAATTGCTACTCCACAATGCATTCCCTTAGGCCCAAATATGGTGAAGTGTCATGTAGTCGACGTTCACAAGACACCACTAAGGGAATAACAACATACATACTATCAAAATATCGAACACATATCAAGTTCACATGATTACTTGCAACATGATTTCTCCCGTGACCTCAAGAACAAAGGTAACTACTCACAATATCACGCTCAAGATCAGAGGGGTATTAAATAGCATAATGGATCTGAACATTTAATCTCCACCAAATAAACCATATAGTAATCAACTACAGGATGTAATCAACACTACTAGTCACCCACAAAGCACCAATCCATAGTTTTGATAACAAGATTGAATACAAGAGATGAACTAGGGTTTGAGATGAGATGGTGCTGTTGAAGATGTTGATGGAGATTTCCCTCCCCAAGATGGGAGAGTTGTTGGTGATAATGATCACGATAATTTCCTCCTCCGGGAGGGAAGTTTCCCCGGCGGAATCGCTCCGCCGGAGGGAAAAAGTGCTCCAGCCCAAGTTCCGCCTTGAGGCAGCAGCGCTTTGTCCCGAAAGTCTTCCCCTGGTTTTCTAGGTCAAAATCACTTATATACTAGAAGGTGGGCCGAGGAGGCCACAACCAACCAGGGCATGCCTGGGGGGCCTGGCGCGCCCAGGTGGGTTGTGCCCACCTGGTGGCCCCCCTCTGGTGGTTATTTGCTCCAGTATTTCTTAAATATTCCATAAAAAATCTCTGTGAAGTTTCAGCTTATTTGGAGTTGTGCAGGATAGGTAGTCTGACGTAGCTTTTTCAGGTCCAGATTTCCAGCTGCCAGAATTCTCCCTCTTAGTGTTTTCCTTACAAATTATGAGCGAAAAGGCATTAGAATTACTCCAAGAAGCATTATTATGGATGAAAACATTATAAAGAGTAGTAAGAAAACATGATGCAAAATGGACGTATCAGTGCTCCGGTATCGTATCACCATCACATTTTTACCTTTACCATTTTCTTAGTTCGACCCTTTCAGTTATATCTTGGTTTAGTAGAATAAAGTTTTTAGTATGATCCAGCTTTGAGTTTTTCTTTGTGTTCCCTCTATGTAATCGAGTCTGAGAGTTATATAATAAAGAGTAGTTTTGAGTTGAGGGCTTTCCTTTCTTGCTATGATCTTGTGGAAAATAAAATAGAAAAAAGGGAGATATAGAAAGATTATATAATAATCTTATGGGAAGTTATGACTTCACATATAAGAAGTATGTCGCATAAAATTTGTTGGGAGTTGACAAACATAGTTTTGCTCATTGTTGCAATTAATAGGCAGTAATAAAGAAAGAGAGGTCTCACATATAAATACACTATCTTGGACATTGATACGTCTCCAACGTATCTATAATTTTTGATTGCTCCATGCTATATTATCTACTATTTTGGACATTATTGGGCTTTATTATCCAATTTTATATTATTTTTGGGACTAACCTATTAACCGGAGGCCCAGCCCAGAATTGCTGTTTTTTGCCTGTTTTAGGGTTTCGAAGAAAAGGAATATCAAACGGAGTCCAAACAGAATGAAACCTTCGGAAACGTGATTTTCTCATCAGATAAGTGATGTCTACTACACAACCTTCTTCTTGTAGACGTTGTTGGGCCTCCAAGTGCAGAGGTTTGTAGGACAATAGCAAATTCCCCTCAAGTGGATGACATAAGGTTTATCAATCCGTAGGAGGCGTAGGATGAAGATGGTCTCTCTCAAGCAACCCTGCAACCAAATAACAAAGAGTCTTGTGTTCCCAAACACGCAATACAATGGTAAATTGTATAGGTGCACTAGTTCGGCGAAGAGATGGTGATACAAGTGGTATATGGATGGTAGATAAAGGTATTTGTAATCTGAAAATATAAAAACAGCAAGGTAACTAATGGTAAAAGTGAGCGTAAACGGTATTGCAATGCTAGGAAACAAGGCCTAGGGTTCATACTTTCACTAGTGCAAGTCCTCTCAACAATAATAGCATAACTGGATCACATAACTATCCCTCAACATGCAACAAAGAGTCACTCCAAAGTCACTAATAGCGGAGAATGAACGAAGAGATTATGGTAGGGTATGAAACCACCTCAAAGTTATTCTTTCCAATCAATCTGTTGGGCTATTCCTATAAGTGTCACAAACAGCCCTAGAGTTCATACTAGAATAACACCTTAAGACACAAATCAACCAAAACCTTAATGTCACCTAGATACTCCAATGTCACCTCAAGTATCCGTGGGTATGATTATACGATATGCGTCAAGCAATCTCAGATTCATCTATTCAACCAGCACAAAGGACCTCAAAGAGTGCCCCAAAGTTTCTACCGGAGAATCACGACGAAAACATGTGCCAACCCCTATGCATAGGTTCATGGGCGGAACCCGCAAGTTGATCACCAAAACATACATCAAGTGAATCATGTGATATCCCATTGTCACCACATATACGCCGGCAAGACATACATCAAGTGTTCTCAAATCTTTAAATACTCAATCCGATAAGATAACTTCAAAGGGGAAACTCAATCCATTACAAGAGAGTAGAGGGGGGAAGAAACATCATATGATCCAAATATAATAGCAAAGCTCGGGATACATCAAGATCGTACCACCTCAAGAACACGAGAGAGAGAGAGAGATCAAACACATAGCTACTGGTACATACCCTCAGCCCCGAGGGAGAACTACTCCCTCCTTGTCATGGAGAGCACCAGGATGATGAAGATGGCCACCGGAGAGGGATTACCCCCTCCGGCAGGGGGCCGGAACGGGTCTAGATTGGTTTTCGGTGGATACGGAGGCTTCTGGCGGTGGAACTCCTGATCTATTGTGCCCTCTGGAAGTTTTACGATACGTAGGTATATATGGGTACAAGGGGTACGTCGGTGGACAGAAGGGGGGGGGGGGCATGAGGCAGGGAGGCGCGCCCCCTACCCTCGTGAGCTCCTCCTTCATCTTCTGACGTAGGGTCCAAGTCTATCCAGTAGGTTTCCTTCCAAAAATAACTTCTCCAGTTGATTTTGTTCCGTTTCGACTCCGTTTGATATTCCTTTTCTTCGAAACACTGAAATAGGCATAAAACAGCAAATCTGGGCTGGGCATCCAGTTAATAGGTTAGTCCCAAAAATAATATAAAAGTAGAAAATAAAGCCCAATATTGCCCAAAACAGTAGATAATATAGCATGGAGCAATCAAAAATTATAGATATATTGGAGACGTATCAATAAGATCCAGCAGACTTGGCCCCTCCGTCAAGAAAGCCACGAGGCGGTCACGAGGGTGGAGAGCGCCCCCCCCTAGGGCGCGCCCCCTGCCTCGTGGGCCACTCGAAGCTCCACCGACGTACTTCTTCCTCCTATATATATCCACGTACCCCCAAACGATTGGGGACGGAGCCAAAACCTAATTCCACCGTCGCAACTTTCTGTATCCACGAGATCCCATCTTGGGGCCTGTTCCGGAGTTCCGCCGGAGGGGGCATCGATCATGGAGGGCTTCTACATCGTATTCCAAGCCTCTCTGATGAAGTGTGAGTAGTTTACTTCAGACCTACGGGTCCATAGCTAGTAGCTAGATGGCTTCTTCTCTCTTTTTGGATCTCAATACAATCTTCTCCCCCTCTCTCGTGGAGATCTATTTGATGTAATCTTCTTTTTGCGGTGTGTTTGTTGAGACCAATGAATTGTGGATTTATGATCAAGTCTATCTATGAATAATATTTGAATCTTCTCTGAATTCTTTTATGTATGATTGGTTATCTTTGCAAGTCCCTTCGAATTATCAGTTTGGTTTGGCCTACTAGATTGGTTGTTCTTGCCATGGGAGAAGTGCTTAGCTTTGGGTTCGATCTTGCGGTGTCCTTTCCCAGTGACAGAAGGGGCACCAAGGCACATATTGTATCGTTTCCATCGAGGATAACAAGATGGGGTTTTTATCATATTGCATGAAACTATCCCTCTACATCATGTCATCTTGCTTAAGGCGTTACTCTGTTTTTAACTTAATACTCTAGATGCATGCTGGATAGCGGTCAATGAGTGGAGTAATAGTAGTAGATGCAGAATCGTTTCGGTCTACTTGTCTCAGATGTGATGCCTATATACATGATCATACCTAGATATTCTCAAAACTATGCTCAATTATGTCAATTGCTCAACAGTAATTTGTTCACCCATCGTAGAATACTTATGCTCTTGAGAGAAGCCACTAGTGAAACCTATGGCCCCGGGGTCTCTTTCTCATCATATCAATATCCATCACTTTATTATTGCTTTGCTTTTACTTTTTATTTTGCATCTCTATACCAAAAATACCAAAAAATATTATTTATCATCTCTATCAGATCTCACTTTCGTAAGTGACCGTGAAGGGATTGACAACCCCTAAGCGTGTTGGTTGCGTTGAGCTATTGTTTTTGTGTAGGTACGAGGGACTTGTGCGTAGCCTCCTACTGGATTGATACCTTGGTTCTCAAAAACTGAGGGAAATACTTACGCTACTTTGCTGCATCATCCTCTCCTCTTCGGGGAAATCCAACACAGTGCTCAAGAGGTAGCAAGAAGAATTTCTGGCGCCGTTGCCGGGGAGTCTGCGCAAAAGTCAATATACCAAGTACCCATCACAATCCCTATCTCCCACATTACATTATTTGCCATTTGCCTCTCGTTTTCCTCTCCCCCCAATTCACCCTTGCCGTTTTATTCGCCCTCTCTCTCTCTATCCCCCCTCTCTTTCTCTATTTGCCTCTTTTGCTTGTGTGTTAGTTTGCTTGTTTGTCGTGATGGCTCAAGATAATACTAAATTGTGTGACTTCACCAATACCAACAACAATGATTTCCTTAGCACTCCGATTGCTCCTCTTACCGATGCTGAATCTTGTGAAATTAATACTGCTTTGCTGAATCTTGTCATGAAAGATCCGTTCTCCGGCCTTCCTAGTGAAGATACCGCTACGCATCTTAATAGATTCGTTGATTTGTGTGACATGCAAAAGAAGAAAGATGTCAATAATGATATTGTTAAATTGAAGCTATTTCCTTTTTTGCCTAGGGATCATGCTAAAGCTTGGTTTTCGTCTTTGCCTAAAAATAGTATTGATTCATGGAACAAGTGCAAAGATGCTTTTATCTCTAAGTATTTTCCTCCCGCTAAGATCATCTCTCTTAGAAACGATATTATGAATTTTAAGCAACTTGATCATGAACATGTTGCACAAGCTTGGGAGCGAATGAAATTAATGATACATAATTGCCCTACTCATGGTTTGAACTTGTGGATGATTATACACAATTTTTATGCCGGATTGAATTTTGCTTCTAGAAATCTTTTAGATTCGGTCGCGGGAGGCACTTTTATGGAAATCACTTTAGGAGAAGCTACTAAACTCCTAGATAATATTATGGTCAATTATTCTCAATGGAATACTGAAAGATCTACTAAAAAGGTGCATGCAATAGAAGAAATTAATGTTTTGAGTGGAAATATGGATGAACTTATGAAATTATTTGCTAATAAGAGTGTTTCTTCTGATCCTAATGATGTGAATGAATCTATGGATGTGAATTTTGTGGGTAGGAACAATTTTGGTAACAACGCGTATAGAGGAAATTTCAATCCTAGGCCTTATCCTAGTAATCCCTCTAATAATTATGGTAATTCCTACAACAATTCTTATGGAAATTATAATAAGATGCCCTCTGATTTTGAATCTAATATTAAAGAATTTATTTCTTCGCAAAAGAATTTTAATGCTATGATTGAAGAAAAATTGCTTAAGATTGATGATTTGGCTAGGAACATTGATAGAATTGCTCTTGATGTCGATTCTTTGAAACTTAGATCTATTCCACCTAAGCATGATATCAACGAGTCTCTCAAAGCCATGAGAATTTCCATTGATGAATGCAAAGAAAGAACCGCTAGGATGCGTGCTAAGAAAGATGCCTTTATAAGAGCGTGTTCTTCTAGTTCCTATGAAAATAATTATAAAGATCTAAAAGTTATTGATGTTTCCCCTATTAAATCTTTGTTTTGAAATATGAATCTTGATAATGATGGGACTGAATATGATCCACCTTTACCTAGAAGGCGTTCTAAGAATTCGGAATTTGTTGATCTTGATGCTAAATTTGATAGAAGTGGGATTGAAGAAATTAAAACCCTAGATGTTGCTAAACCCACTATTATGGATTTCAAGGAATTTAATTATGAAAATTGCTCTTTGATTGATTGTATTTCCTTGTTGCAATCCTTGCTAAAATCTCCTCACGCTTATAGTCAAAATAAAGCGTTTACTAAACATATCGTTGATGCCTTGATGCAATCTTATGAAGAAAAACTTGAATTGGAAGTTTCTATCCCTAGAAAACTTTATGATGAGTGGGAACCTACTACTAAAATTAAAATTAAAAATTATGAGTTTTATGCTTTGTGTGATTTGGGTGCTCGTGTCTCTACTTTTCCCAAAACTTTGTGTGATTTGCTAGATTTCCGTGATTTTGATGATTGCTCTCTAAACTTGCATCTTCCGGATTCCACTATTAAGAAACCTATGGGAAGAATTAATGATGTTCTTATTGTTGCAAATAGGAATTATGTGCCCGTAGATTTTATCATTCTTGATATAGATTGCAATCCTTCTTGCCCTATTATTCTCGGTAGACCTTTCCTTAGAACGGTTAGTGCAATTATTGATATGAAGGAAGGGAATATTAGATTCCAATTTCCCTTAAAAAAGGGCATGGAACACTTTCCTAGAAAGAAAATAAAATTACCATATGAATCTATTATGAGTGTCGGGGGTTTGGTGCGACATATGCCAACGGATGGCTTATCATGGTGGGGGCGAGTAGAACGTCGCCGGTGCCTGGAAACGGGATGAGGCGAAGACATGCACGCCGGCGAATCTTACCCAGCTTCGGGGCTCTCCGGGGAGATAATACCCCTACTGCTGCTCTGCGGGGTCTCCGCATGATCACAATGGCCAAGTGTTTACACGGTTGCTCCTTGAGCTGTTTCTAGTGGTAGAAGAGGGCAAGGCTAGCTCTCTCCTTCTATCTGGTATGGTCTAGAACTACTGGGATCCAAACCCTTGCATGGGTGCCCTAGGGTTTATATAGGCCTACCCCCAGGGGTACAATGGTAATTCGACTAGGTGCGGGCCCCGCCGTCAGTGCCTTCGACCTCCGACTTCTCCACCGACTACTGGGGCCCGCCGACTGGTGGGCCCCGCTGATTGGTCTGGTACGGAGCCGACAGGCCGCGTCCACCGCGGGCGGGTCTTGCCGGCCACTGATTACTGTAGCCGTGCTTCTGATGACGCAGGCTTGGTCATGGGGTCGTGGCAACAGCCCCGCCGCCTGGCGGGCGATCACTGTGGCCACTCCCCATCTCATCTTGATTAATGGTGCGTGGGCCCCGGGGGAGGGCTCGGCCGACTCCCCCGGGCCAACTCCCAACAGGTCCGACTGGCGGTTCTCCTGCCGTCTCCTGAGGTCTCGCTGACTGGTGGGCCCCGCTGCCTCCAAGCCGTACAGACAAGCCGTCATGGGAGCAGGACTTGGTACTGTGGTGCTGATGTC
Organism: Triticum aestivum; assembly: GCF_018294505.1. Taxonomy (NCBI): domain Eukaryota; kingdom Viridiplantae; phylum Streptophyta; class Magnoliopsida; order Poales; family Poaceae; genus Triticum; species Triticum aestivum. The sequence continues at coordinate 641,162,350 of NC_057797.1, forward strand.
AGGGCCGGCCGGGCAATAGTGCCACGCCGCACGGAGATCTTCCCGGGTACGGCGTGCTATGGCCATGCCTGCCCTTGGTAAGGGACGGGGAGTGGGCTTCACTGTAGCCATGCCCCTGCCCCGTCCCCTTCGATGAGGTCATGGTTTGTTGGAGTCGCCGGCCGACTCCCCAAAGCCGGCTTCTCTAGAAGTCGTCCCCGAGACTCGGCTGTGAGCGGACAGTCGGCCGCCCTGCCATCGACTCCTCAGGAGGCGGCTCTTCGCCCTGGGGTCTTGAGGGGCGCAGCCTTCCCCGATGTCTTGAAAGGTTATGGGACTCGGCTTGGCCTACCAGTGGCCCATTACTCCGACAGTAGTCCCCGAAGCTGGTGAGGCGCCGCGGATGATCGGCCGAGAAGCTTCAGCAGTTTCTCTTTCTGGGTGCTCAACACATGGTCTTGATTGACTTCTGCCGGGCTGACTAGAAGGAATCGGTCTTGCTCAACTCGGATTCACTTGATTTCGGCTCGCTCAGCATCTCGAATGCCGCGGCGGGATTTAAGCGGCTGCTAGCTAAGCCTCCAGGCCGCCGCCCGTTCTTGGCCTGTTACGCAAGGGCACGTGGCTAGGTCGTCCTGCCAGCCCACGCGCGCGACGGGACAGGCCCACAGGCAGGGCCCGCCACTACCGTGCCTCGGCGCCCGAACGGATCCTCTGCGGCCCGGGTGGACGGTTGGGATTCCCGTGGAGTTACTGCGTGCAGTAACTTTACGTGGATCATGGGGGTCGTGGGGTTGTGGGCGCAGTAAATCCCCACGTCCGCCCCCTCGGCTTCGCAGCCCACGGGGCTATAAGTAGGGGGAAGAGGGGGGCACGCGCGCCCCTCCAACCCACTACCCCTCGCTCTCTTCCTACTTTCTGCTCCTCGCTCTCCTCATTCCTCTTCTCTTCTTCGCTCCACCGCACGCCCAAGCTCCCGCGAACGCCGCGGTGACAGCTCGTGATGAGTTCTTCCTCCGCTGCCGCGCCTCCCCTAGTGTGCTCCGGCACCTGGGATGGTTCCGAAGTTCATGAAGACCACATCGACTTCCTCCGCGGGACCCGTCGGCTTCCCGGCGAGGATCGCGTGCAGGTGCGTCTTGCGCCGGAGGGGGAGATTTCCCCCGCCCCGCAGGAGGGCGAGCGGGTCATCTTCTGCTCGCACTGCCTGCGCGGGCTGGGGCTGCCGGCGAGCAGCTTTTTCCGGTCTTTCTTGGAGTTCTACGGCCTCTAGCCGCACCACCTCACCCCCAACACAGTGGTGCTGCTGTCCGCCTTCGTGGCCTTGTGCGAAGGCTTCCTCGGAGTCCTCCCCACCCTCGAGCTCTGGGGGAGTTCTTCTTCTCCAAGCTCGGCACCCAGGCCGCGGGCGTGCCGGCTCAATGCGGCACCTTCATTGCCGTGCGAAGGTCAGGAGCCGACAACCCCTTCCCCTCCATCTCTCTGATAAAGTTGGTGAAGATGTGGCAGAGATCCTACTTCTACGTTAGGAACGTCGTCACGAGGGGCGACTGGGTCAACTTGCCGGCTTTCGAAGCCGGCCCGCCGGCTGGGAGACTGCCCAACTGGTCGTACCGGGCCAGGTCGCTGATGCCTGTAGGAGCCGGCGCCATCACGCGACTCCGAGTGCTGACGCAGTCGGAGGGTTTGACTGGTCCAGACCTGCTGGCCGCCTTCGTTTCGCGCCGAGTTCTCCCACTCCAAGGCCGCCCTCACATGATATGCCAGATGGGTGGACACCACGACCCGAGTCAGATGTGCACCAAGGACATGCCTCATGAAGAGGTGGCCCTCATGGTGAACTACCTCTCGGACAGCAGGCTCCCAGAGGACTGGCGATTCGGCAAGGAGCCGTACTCCCGCGCCAACCCCCTGCCCATGGTGAGTCGCCTTTCTTTTCTTTCCTTAGATTGTCTTCTTCTTGCCGGGTTTTGTTTTGACCAGCCGGCTTTGGTTAGAATCCCCTTCTTCACCCACCAGCCGGCACCTCGGGGCCGGCCCGTGAGTTCGTCGCCGACCGGGCGGAGAGCGACGTCGACGACCCCGGTCTGGGGGTGGCGGCTCTGGAAGACGACGCCGAGGGAGGAGGAGGGACAGCAGGCGACTTCAGGCCCTCGGCTACCTTCGCCGACTGGCCTAAAGACAACGCCGAGGTAGAAGTCGCCCTCGCAATCGGCCAGGAGCCAGCCAGCCTGGCGCGGGCTCTTCTGCCGTACCGGGCGCTCCAGGCGGCGGGAAGAAACGTAGGGCCGCGCCGACTTTGTTTGGCAGTCGGCTGAAAAAACCCAAGGGCTCGGCTGCGGCGACCCGGCGGGACGAGGCAGCCGCGAAGGCCATCCGCTTCCGTAAGGAAGTGAAGAAGCCACCGTTGGTCTCCGCGTAAGTATTCTGTCTTCAAAGTTTTATTCTTTCTTCGTGATTTGTCTGAGTCTCTGCTTGCCCCTCTTTCTTCAGGGCTCCCCTCTCTCTTGAGCGGATCACTGCCGCCTCCGTCATGGGGTCAGCGGAGACGTCCGCCACCACTCGGCGGATTGACCCGGCTGCTGACCTCTGGGAGGCGACGGAGCGGAATGCGCAGGAGAGGCGCAACAAAGAAGAGGCCCTCCGCCTGGAGAAGGCGGAGGCCGATAGGGCGGAGGCCTCTGCTAAGAAAAAACTAGCGGAGGCCGAAGCCGCCGCCGCGGCGAAGCAGCAGGCTGAGGAAGCCGCACGCTGCCAGTCGGCCTTGCTCGTCACCCTGCTGAACTCTGCACCGCCACCTCCGGAGTTCACAGGGCCAACTAGAGAAGCCGGCGGGGAGAACCTCGTCAAGGAGAGGGAAGGCGACAACCCCTCTACTCCGGACGCGAACGTTCTGCCGCCGCCTCCGCCGCCGTCTGAAGGCGCGCAAGGCGAGCAGCCAGCGGACCCTCCGGTGGCCGCCGACCGAAGACGAGGCCGTGGCGAGGCTACTCCTGCAAGTCGGCTTGCCAACGCGCTGTCGTCTGGAGAAGGTGGCTTCGGCACCTCGCCCCCTGGAAGCCGGCACCACCAGCTCGGCGGCCCCAGACGCCGAAGCGACGAGCGCCGCACCTGTTGGGTGGGTGCGAGGAGGCAGCACAGGGCCGCTGAACCGGGCGCTCCTGGACGTCCAGGTGAAGCTCCGTGCTGAGGGCGACGCTCTCCAGAGTTGCACCAAGGCGTTCCAAGCGTCGCGGGCAGCCGTCCGGGTATGTTTTTTTTCCTCTGGTCTTTGTTTTCTTGCTCCTCTCTGTGGGGGCGCGCCAGCGCACCCACTGGGTGTAGTCCCCGAGTTTCGGGCCGGCTGCGGAGCAGGCGGCCCGGAACTCCAATTGATGAACTTCTGGGTACTAACTTTGTCTGAAATTCTTGTCGCATGATTACCACAACCTCCGCGTCACTGCCTTCAACCGTAACGTTGAAGAGCTGGGCAAGCGGACCGCCGACTTGGCGGAGAGCCGGAGTAAGTCCCCTTTTTTTTCTCTGCGGGGGCGCGCTAGCGCACCCGCGGGCTGTAGTCCCCGAGATTTGAGCCGGCTGCTGAGCAGCCGGGCCGGATCTCCCCAGTGACCTACTTTATTGACGACTGTTATCTTTCTTCCTTTCCTTCAGGAGGCAACGCTGCTCTTCAACAGCAGCTGAGCGAAGCCAACTCCGCCCTGCGCGCCAAAGGGGAGGAGTGTAGCAAGCTCGCCACAGAGCGCGATCTGCTGGCCACTCAGTTGGCAGAGCAGAAGGAGCTGCTTGTGAAGTCACAGAGGGAGGCGGAGGAGACGGAAACCGCCCTCTTGGCCGAGTTCGCGAGCGAGCGCTCCTCCTGGTATGACAAGGAGGCGCTGCTGTCCTCCGACTTCCACGAGATTGAAGACATCGTTGATGGTGAGCCTCTTTACTTTCTTTCTTCGAGCTGCCAACTTAGATCATGCCGACTCCTGGTTTTTGACTTGCTTCTTCATTTCTTCGTGTCTGTGCAGACTTCTTCCCTGGGCAGTCGCAGGCTGCCATCCAAGCCATCGAGGCTGACCGTGAAGGTCGGAGGGCGGAGGGTGCAGAGATCGCCGCCGATGCCCCCCGAACTCTTGACGAGCACATCCTGAGCATCGAGGCTCGCCTCCGGCCGGCTCACCGGATGCTGCGCCGGCTCCAGCGCGTCGGTGCCCAGGCGATTGCCACCCTTTGGCCGGATATGCAGGCTCCGTGCACCCCCAGCCCGACGGCCAACTGGCTGGAGATCGTGGCTGGTCGTCTTGAGGCCTGGAAGGGCTCTTCGGCCCGGGCTGGAGCGCGCCGGGCCTTGGAGTTTGTCAAGGCGTGGTACCCGGGACTGGATCTAGACCGGTTGGCCACGCTTCAGTCGAAGGCCCAGCCGGAGCTGGCGGCTGCAGAAGACGCCCTCGTCAAACATGCTGTGGTGATTGCCGAGTAAACCGACACCAGCATCTTCGTCCCCGAGCGGTCTGAAGACGGTGAGGAGGTACCATCGGAGTGCTTTGGGATGAACCCAAACTACGGCGAAGACTCGGCGGAGGTGATTGGCTCCAGCGTCGAGGAGGAGGACGAGGCGGAGGATGGGGGCGAGGCGGAGGCACCAGAAGGCGGAGCAGACGGCCAGCCTCAGCCCGACCGCGCCTCCAGCAACGAGCCGCGTGCGACCGAGTCGACTGCCGCCGGAGGTGATCAAGCCGAGACTAGCCAGCCGGCTGCCCCGACGCCTGATGCTGGCGCCTCCTCCGACCCTCCGAATCCGTGTGCTGCCCCCTAAGCTGCCGATGTATCTTTTATTTTATCTGCTTCAGTAGTCTTTGAAGAACTTGTTAATTCGCACAATTCCACCCGCGGGGTGTATTTTGAACCTCTAGTCAACAATTCGGCCAAGGGCCTATGTTATGTAAATATATACATCTATCTTTTCTTGCTCATTGTTCTTTTGGATTTTTTCCTTTGCCGCTTTCTCTTAGTTGCCTGCCTTACCAATCGGACAGCCGCTCTGCGGACTGTTGCTGGATCAAGTGCTAGGCTACTTTGGGAAAGCAAGTACTTAGCCAATTTCAAGAGATTTTTTTGAGCAAGTTGGATAGGAGTCGGCAGTTCGACTATCCGAGAGTCGGTTTGCGAGAAAGGCTGGAGGTCATCTTGAGCTATGTTTTATGCTTTGAGTCCTTAGCCATTTTTCATGCGAGTGCCCATTCTACCTTACTACTGCCCACCGTACAGTCGCTTTGCGAGCTGCAGCTTCTGACAGGAGACGGTTTAGGCGTTTACACACTACTTATCCGACTGCAGGAAGCATTTCATAGTGCAAGGCGGCAAGTCCTCGGGTCGACTTGTCGAGCCCAGTGCCAAACGGCATGACGAAGAGTAACATACTTGTAGGCATAATTTTTGTCATACAGACAAAAGAGGGCAGTCCCCGAGCTCGTCTCGGGGGGGCCGAAGTCTTGGTACTTTAATACAAAAGGTAGCGTGGTACATACTGCATCAACTGTAAAAATCTTCGGAGGAGATTTGCATTTCGTGGCCGCTCTGTCTCCTTGCCGGAGTCGTCCCTCTTGCATGCTCGGGGCTTCTGAGCGTCGATCAGGTAGTAGGAATCGTTGCCTAGTACTTTGCTGATGATGAAAGGGCCTTCCCAAGGCGCCGACAGCTTGTGCTGGCCGGCTGTTCGCTGGATCAGCCGGATCACAAGGTCGCCTTCTTGGAAAGATCTTGGGCTGACCTTCCTGTTGTGGTATCGGCGCAGGCTCTGCTGGTAGATGCTAGACCGGCTGAGTGCCAACAGTCGGCCCTCTTCCAGCAGATCGACACCGTCTTGTCGTGCTTCTTCTACTTCCTCCTTGGTGTACATGGTGACTCGTGGGGAGTCAAACTCTATGTCCGTTGGGATGACGGCTTCGGCACCGTAGACGAGGAAGAAGGGCGTGAAGCCGGTTGACTTGTTTGGAGTCGTGCGCAGACTCTAGAGGACGGCTGGCAGCTCGTCGAGCCAGCAGCCAGCCGAGCGCTCTAGAGGCTCAATTAACCGAGGCTTGATGCTGGACAGGATGAGGCCGTTTGCTCGCTCCACTTGGCCGTTTGACTACGGATGGGCGACGGACGCTTGGTCCAGTCGGATGCCCTGTGTTGCGCAGAAACGGGCCAAGGCGCCTTTGGCAAAATTTGTGCCGTTGTCGGTGATGATGTTGTGTGGTATGCCGTACCGAATTGTCATATCGGTGATGAAGGTCACGGCAGTCAGACCGTTTAGTTTCTTAATTGGCTTCGCTTCCAACCACTTGGTGAACTTGTCCACTGCGACAAGTAGGTGAGTTAAACCACCTCGTGCTGTCTTGAATGGTCCCACCATGTCTAGACCCCAAACTGCGAAAGGCCAGGCAATGGGGATGGTCTTGAGCGCAGAAGCCGGCTGGTGCGGCTTGGAGCTGAACTTCTGGCACCCTTTGCATTTTTGGACCAACCCCTTGGCCTCTTCCAAGGCAGTCGGCCAGAAAAAACCATGCCGAAAGGCTTTGGCGACGAGTGCCCTTGAAGCCGCATGGTGTCCACATTCGCCTTGATGGATGTCTTTGAGAATCGCCTGGCCTTGCTCTGGCTCTACGCAGCGCTGGTAGACACCAGTGATGCTGCGCCTGACCAGCTCTCTGTTGACTATGGTATAGGCTGCCGCCCGGTGTTGTACTTGCCGAGCTGAGGTCTCATCAGTTGGTAGCTCTTTGTTCACCAGGAATTTGAGGATGGGCTGGGCCCATGAGGGTGCTGCTATTTCTTTGACTACTAGAACTGCGACTTGGACGAGGGCGGCTGGGCTGGGAGGCGGCGGGTTGGAGTCAACAGCCGCTTGCTGGGTTGATGAAGTCCCCAGGCCGACTGGCGCGGTCCTTGGGCTGAGTTCTGGAATCTTCGAGTCCGCCACCGCAGTCCCCGGGCCGGGCTCGACTGTGGCGGCTTTAGAGTCATCCGCCAAAGTCCCTGTTTCGTCTACCGGAGCTCTGGAGTCGGATCCGCCGTCTTCAGGAGGAGCCGGCACAAAAATGGAGTCTGATTCTGGTGAAGGTTTGACAGACGGCTTGAGGAGGCGTTGACGGGCGACGCCAGATGGTATCGCTTGGCGGGTAGAGCCGATTCGTGCCAAGGCGTCTGCTTGGTCGTTGTCGTTTCTTGGCACATGGAGGAACTCGCACCCTTCAAAATACCCGCTGAGCTGCTGCACGAGGAAACGGTAGCTCGCCATGTTTGCGTCTTTCGCGTCCCAGTCACCAGATGACTATTGGACCACTAAATCCAAGTCGCCATAACACAAGATCCGGCGGATGCCAAGTTCTTTGGCAAGCCGGAGCCCGTGAATGAGCGCCTAATACTCGGCAACGTTGTTGGAGGCGGCAAAATGGATTTGCAGTGCATATTTGAGCTTGTCGCCTTTAGGAGAGGTGAGGACGATGCCGACTCCCAAGCCGATGCGCATCTTGGAGCCGTCGAAGTGCATTCGCCAATGGGTGGAGTCAGGAGCTGGAGGCAGGTACTGGGTCTCGGCCCAGTCGACGAGGAAGTCGGCCAGCGCTTGTGATTTGATATCGGTGCGGGGCTGGTAGTAGATGGTGTAAGGAGCCAGCTCTATGGCCCACTTGGCCACTCGACCAGAGGCATCTCGGCTACCGATGATCTCGGCAAGTGGGGCCGTGCAGACCACTATGATTGGATGCTCTTGAAAGTAAGGCTTCAATTTCTTGGCAGCAAAGTGTACGCCATAGCACATCTTCTGGTAGTGGGGGTAGTTCTGCTTGGAGGTCGATAGTACCTCGCTCAGGTAATATACTGGTCTCTGGACAGGCAGCGCCTTGCCTTCCTCCTTGCGCTCCACTACCATGACGGTGCTGACTACTCGGCTGGTGGCGGCGATGTACAGGAGCATATGTTCCTTGGGAGTCGGAGCCGCCAGGACGGGTGGAGTAGTCAGCATCTTCTTCAACTGGTGAAAAGCTTCGTCCGCCTTATGGTTCGACTCGAAAAAAGTGGTCTTCTTCATGAGTTGGTATAAGGGGGGAGCTTTCTCGCCCAGCCGACTGATGAATCGGCTGATGGACCCTAAGCAGCCGGTGAACCTCTGCACATCCAGTAGTCGGCTGGGTACCTCCATTCTCTCGATGGCCTTGATTTTTACTGGGTTGCATTCTATGCCGCGTTCAGAGACCAGGAAACCTAGCAGCTGGCCGGCTGGTACTCCGAAGACACACTTCTCGGGGTTGAGCTTGATCTGGAACTGGCGCAGGTTCTCAAAGGTCTCCTTGAGGTCTTCCAGCAGTGTTCCACGCTTTTCCGTCTTCACCACCACGTCGTCCACGTAAACGTGGGAATTCCGGCGGAGCTGCTTGAGGAGACACTTCTGCATGCAACGCTGAAAGGTGGCGCCGGCATTCCTCAAGCCGAACGCCATGGTGAGGTAGCAGAATGCTCCAAATGGCGTGATGAAGGCGGTCTTCAATCTGTCAGCCGGGTTCATCTTGATCTGGTGATATCCTGAGTATGCATCCAAGAAACTCAACAGCTCGCATCCGGCTGTGGAGTCTATCACTTGATCAATTGTTGGCAGAGCAAATGGGTCCTTGGTGCAGGCCTTGTTGAGGCTCGTGTAGTCAATACACATTCGCCACTGCTTGTTCTTCTTTAGTACCAGGACCGGATTTGCTAGCCACTCCGGAAAGAAAACTTCCATAATGAAGCCGGCTGCTAGGAGTCGGGCTATCTCTTCTCCGACAACTCTTCTCTTCTCTTCTGATAAGCGGCGCAGGGGCTGTCTGACTGGCTTTGCATCAGATCGGACATGTAACGTGTGCTCGGCGAAATCCGTCGGTACACCTGGCATGTCTTTGGGGGACCATGCGAAGATGTCCCGATTCTCACGGAGGAAATTGACGAGCTCGCCTTCCTATTTGCTGTCGAGGTTCGCACCTATGACAGCGTACCTCTCCGGGTGCTCCGGATCCAAGGGTATCTTCTTTGTCTCTTTGGCCGGCTTGAATGAACCTTCGGCTTCCGACTCCTTCGGGTCGGGCGATATCTCCGGCTGCTTGCCGGCCATCGCCACAACTCGTTCAAGGAGTCGCTTCTCGGCTGCGATCACCAGGGACTCGGCCAGCCGACTGCTCTCGGCCGCGCAAGCGGATGACTTCCGGTAGTCGCCGGCCACAGTCATAATTCCCCTGGAACTGGGCATCTTCATCTTGAGGTAGGCGTAGTGGGGGACCGCCATGAACTTGGCCAAGGCGGGTCGGCCAAGTAGCGCATGGTATGGGCTCTCAAGGTCCACCACCTCAAACCAAACAGACTCTCTTCGGAAGTGATCTTTGTCCCCAAAGAGGACGTCCATCAGGATCTTGCCGATTGGTGAGCAGGAAAGCCCAGGAACAATGCCGTGGAACACAGTCCGGCTGTTCTGAAGCTGTCTTTGCTTGATTCCTAACTTCTCCATGGTGTCCTTGTACAGGATATTGATGCTGCTGCCCCCGTCTATCAGAACTCATGAGAAACGTGCAGCCCGTTTGTCCGTAGCAAAGGTGGCATCCAGGACCAAGGCGTAGGAGCCCGGACTCGGCATCACTTCTGGGTGGTCAGCCCTGCTCCAGCAGATGGGCTTCTCAGACCAGTGCATGAACTCTGGCGTCTCTAAGGCAACTGCGTTCACCTCTTGTCGCTGCAGCCGCCTGCTGCGTCGATCATCAGCCACACTGGTGAACACCACATAGGCTCCATGCTCTTCAGGGTATTCATCTTGTACTGCGTCGACTGGCCTGACTACCGGCTGCTGGGGCGGAGGCGGAGGCGGCTGCCCAGCAGGCGGGGGTGGCAGGAGGCCATCTCCCTTGGCGATCCTGGTGAGCCAGTGGCACTTCTGGGTGGTTTGATTCGACGGCTTCGCGCCGCTGTGGAACTTGCAAGGTCCATCCAAGGTATGCTCATAGGAGAAGGCCGGCAACCAGTTTGGCTTGCCGCCTTTCTGTCGCTTGGGTGGAGGCTGCTCTTCTGGCTGCTGGGCTTCAACGGTCACGACCTGCTGGCTGCCAGAAGCCGGCTGCAGGGCCTTGCGCTTGTTGTCGCCCTGCTGTTGTCGCCGGCCGGCGTCTGCCGCCGGATTTCTTGGAGCCTAAGGAGCTACTTTGCCAGTCGTGCTGAATTGAATTTCCGCCTTCATGGAGGAGTCGGCCGTGGCGTACTTGTCCGCTATGATCAGCAGCTCATCGAGGGTTTCTGGCTCGTCACAGAGGAGCTTGTGCTTGAGGAGGGTGCCTTCTCGGCCGTAAAGTACTCGATGGCCTGCACCTCGTCCACGCCCTCGCAGGAGTTCCGGAGCTCAGCCCAACGCGTGAGGTAGTCACGAGTCGACTCGTCAGGACCTTACACGCACAAGGAGAGCTGACGAGGCTTGGGAGGACGCTTGTACGTGCTGGTGAAGTTGCGGACGAACGCTTCAGTGAAGTCAACCCAGCTGTTGATGCTGCGGGGCTTTAGGCTGTTCAGCCATGTCCGGGCCGTGCCCTGGAGCATGAGCGGAACGTACTTTACGGCGACACGCTTGTTGCCGTTTGCTATGCTGACAGCCGTGGACTAGTCGACTAGCCAGTCTTCTGGCTTCACGGAGCCGGTATACTTGGGCGTGTCTCTTGGGAGCGTGAACCCTCTGGGAAAGGGCTCGTCCCGAATGCAGGGCCCGAAACAAGGCGGACCCAGCTCGTCTTCTTCTTCCAGCGCCAGGGACCGGTGAAGTCGGTCGATCCGGTGGCGGGCGTCATTCTCTCCAACTCCCTCTCGGCGGCCAAGGCGGTCACCGAGAGTCGGATGGTCAACAGGTGGCGGGGAGACTCACCTCTCCTTGCGGGGAGGGGGAGGCGGACAGTTGTCCCGTCGTTCCACTGCTCTCGGACGGCCATCTTGGTCGCGCTCTATGGTAATGCGAGTCCGACTATGGCTGACAGCCGGCTCCTTGTCATTTCTTCCTCGGGCGCCGCCAGTCGGTGTCCGAGATGTCGCGCCTTGATCTCGGTGCGTGTCGTCATTTGGCCGCTGCGGCGCCTCCGTGCGGCAGCCGGCCTCATTCTGCACGGCGGCCGCGTCGAGGAGTCGCTGGACTCGCTCCATCATGAGGCGGCGTTCTTCGCCCTCGAAATTGTCCAGCTCATCCGCCGCTGCCTGGGCGGCTCGGATGTTCTCCGCCGGTGTAGCGTACATGGGGCGGCTAGCCCCAAACAGGCTGGCGATGGCTACGCCGCGCTGCTGGACCGCGCCAAGGCGGCTGGACCCTGCCGGGGCCGGCGAGCCGCCAACGGCGCGATCCATCTCCCGCTGGTATGCTTCTGACAAGCCTCTCATGCTAGCCAGCTTCTTCGCGCCTTCAGCGAGCTGAAGGCGGCGCGCTTCTAGCGTCTCCGCGTCAGCACCTTCCGGAATGGGCGCAGCTAGGTCTTGCAGCGCCGCACCGAGTGAGTCGGGCGCTCCTCCGCCAGGGAACTCGTCATGACTGATGACTAGCACCTCAGTGACGGTGCTTCCGTCACTCTCTGCGTGGGGGAGAGGTTCGTCGTAGACCACCACGTTGGTGGGGAACGCGTCAATCGACGCGGTGTCAGAGTCGACCAGCATCGGGTCGGTGGAGCCAACGGACTCCAAGTCTATGGCGGGCTCGCCGGAAACGTGGAGTTGATCGAGGAGGCCCGCGAGGAGGTTCTCGGGGCCTCCCGCGCTTGCGTCGGACGCAGGTTCGTCAGAGAGGCGGACCTCGCCGACAAGTTCAGCCAAGGAGCTGGCTGTGCAGGCGATCTCAACGCCACGTAGCGCGTCGATGCGAACTTCGCCTGGCGTGCCTGGCTGGCTGCGCTCGCCAGGGAGGAAAAGGGTTCCCGTCCAGAACACATCTCTGGACAGCGGTGCACCAGGCCCCACGGTGGACGCCAAATGTCGGGGGTTTGGTGCGACATATTCCAACGGATGGCTTATCATGGTGGGGGCGAGTAGAACGTCGCCGGTGCCTGGAAACGGGATGAGGCAAAGACATGCACGCCGGCGAATCTTACCCAGCTTCGGGCTCTCCAGGGAGATAATACCCCTACTGCTGCTCTGCGGGGTCTCCGCATGATCACTATGGCCAAGTGTTTACACGGTTGCTCCTTGAGCTGTTTCTGGTGGTAGAAGAGGGCAAGGCTAGCTCTCTCCTTCTATCTGGTATGGTCTAGAACTACTGGGATCCAACCCCTTGCATGGGTGCCTTGGGGGGTTTATATAGGCCTACCCCCCAGGGGTACAATGGTAATTTGACTGGGCGCGGGCCCCGCCGTCAGTGCCTCCGACCTCCGACTTCTCCGCCGACTGCTGGGGCCCGCCGACTGGTCTGGTACGGAGCCGACAGGCCGCGTCCACCGCGGGCGGGTCTTGCCAGCCGCTGATTACTGTAGCCATGCTTCTGATGATGCAGGCTTGGTCATGGGGTCGTGGCAACAGCCCCGCCGCCTGGCGGACGATCACTGTGGCCACTCCCCATCTAATCTTGATTATTGGCGCGTGGGCCCCGGGGGAGGGCTCGGCCGACTCCCCCGGGCCGACTCTCGACGGGTCCGACTGGCGGTTCTCCCGCCGTCTCCCGAGGTCTCGCTGACTGGTGGGCCCCGCTGCCACCAGGCCGTATAGACAAGCCGTCATGGGAGCAGGACTTGGTACTGTGGTGCTGATGTCAGGGCCGGCCGGGCAACAGTGCCACGCCGCACGGAGATCTTCCCGGGTACGGCGTGCTGTGGCCATGCCTGTCCTTGGTAAGGGAAGGGGAGTGGGCTTCACTGTAGCCACGCCCCTGCCCCATCCCCTTCGATGAGGTCATGGCTTGTTGGAGTCGCCGGCTGACTCCCTAAAGCCGACTTCTCTGGAAGTCGTCCCTGGGACTCGGCCGTGAGCGGGCAGTCGGCCGCCCTGCCATCGACTCCTCAGGAGGCGGCTCTTCGCCCCGGGGTCTTGAGGGGCGCAGCCTGCCCCGATGTCTTGAAAGGTTATGGGACTCGGCTTGGCCTACCCGTGGCCCATTACTCTGACAATGAGAGCCACTTATGGATTGCCTATCAAAGATGGCAATACCTAGATCTATTCTTGCTTGTTATGCCTAGCTAGGGGCGTTAAACGATAGCGCTTGTTGGGAGGCAACCCAATTTTATTTTTATTCCTTGCTTTTTGCTCATGTTTAGTAATAAATAATTTATTTAGCCTCTGTTTTAGTTGTGTTTTTTGTGTTTAATTAGTGTTTGTGCCAAGTAGAACCGTTGGGGAGACTTGGGGAAAGTCTTGTTGAACTTGCTGTAAAAAACAGAAACTTTAGCGCTCATGAGAACTGCTGTCATTTTTATTTGGAGAGAGATATTTAGTTAATTATTTTTGCAGATGATTAATAGATAACTTACTCACGTCGAGCAATTTATTTTAGAATTTTTGGGGTTCTAGATCTTGCCCTAGATACAGATTACTACAGACTGTTCTGTTTTTGACAGATTCTGTTTTTCATGTGTTGTTTGCTTATTTTGATGAATCTATGGCCAGTAAAATAGTTTATAATCCATAGAGAAGTTGTAATAAAGTAGGTATAACACCCATATAAATAAATAATGAGTTAATTAAAGTACCTTGAAGTGGTATTTTGTTTTCTTTCGCTAACGGAGCTCATGAGTTTTCTACTTTAAGTTTTGTGTTGTGAAGTTTTCAAGTTTTGGGTAAAGATTTGATGGACTATCGAACAAGGAGTGGCAAGATCCTAAGCTTGGGGATGCTCATGGAACCCCCAAGATAATCTAAGGACACCTAAAAGCCAAAGCTTGGGATGCCCCGGAAGGCATCCCCTCTTTCGTCTACTTCTATCGGTAACTTTACTTGGAGCTATATTTTTATTCACCACATGATATGTGTTTTGCTTGGAGCGTATTTGATGATTTGAGTCTTTGCTTATTAGTTTACCACAATCATACTTGCTGTACACACCTTTTCAGAGAGCCATAAATAATTTGGAATTTGATAGAATACTCTATGTGCTTCACTTATATCTTTTGAGTTATATAATTTTGCTCTAGTGCTTCACTTATATCTTTTAGAGCACGGTGGTGGATTTGTTTTATAGAAACTATTGATGTCTCATGCTTCACTTAGATCATTTTGAGAGTCTTAATAGCATGGTAATTTGCTTAATAATAATATGCTTGGTATTCAAGATTTGTAAAACTTTCTTTTGAGTGCGTTGAATACTAAGAAAAAATTGATTCTTGATAATTGTTTTGAGATATGAGGATGGTGATATTAGAGTCATGCTAGTTGAGTAGTTGTGAATTTGAGAAATGCTTGTGTTAAAGTTTGTGATTCCTGTAGCATGCATGTATGGTGAACCGTTATGTGATGAAGTCGGAGCATGATTTATTTATTGATTGTCTTCCTTATGAGTGGCGGTCGGGGACGAGCAATGGTCTTTTCCTACCAATCTATCCCCCTAGGAGCATGCACGTAATACTTTGCTTTGATAACTTCTAGATTTTTGCAATAAGTATATGAGTTCTTTATGACTAATGTTGATTCCATGGATTATACGCACTTTCCTTCCTTCCACCACTGCTAGCCTCTCTAATACCGCGCACTTTTCGCCGGTATCATACACCCACCAAATACCTTCCTCAAAACAGCCACCATACCTACCTATCATGGCATTTCCATAGCCATTCCGAGATATATTGCCATGCAACTTTCCACCATTCCGTTCATTATGACACACTCCATCATTGTCATATTGCTAGCATGATCATGTAGTTGACATCGTATTTGTGGCAAAGCCACCGTTCATAATTCTTTCATACATGTCACTCTTGATTCATTGCATATCCCGGTACACCGCCGGAGGCATTCATATAGAGTCATATTTTGCTCTAAGTATCGAGTTGTAACTATTGAGTTGTAAGAAAAATAAAAGTGTGATGATCATCATTTTTAGAGCATTGTCCCAAGTGAGGAAAGGATGATGGAGACTATGATTCCCCCACTAGTCGGGATGAGACTCCGGACGGAAAAAAGAGGCCATAAAAAAGAAGAAGGCCCTAATAAAAATAAAAAAATGAGAGAAAATGAGAGAAGGGACAATTTTACTATCCTTTTACCACACTTGTGCTTCAAAGTAGCACCATGATCTTCATTGTAGAGAGTCTCTCATTCTGTCACTTCCATATACTAGTGGGGATCTTACATTATAGAACTTGGCTTTTATATTCCAATGATGGGTTTCCTCAAAATGCCCTAGGTCTTCATGAACAAGCGAGTTGGATGCACACCCACTTAGTTTCTTTTGTTGAGCTTTCATATACTTATAGCTCTAGTGCATCTGTTGCATGGCAATCCCTACTCACTCACATTGATATCTATTGATGGGCATCTCCATAGCCCGTTGATACGCCTAGTTGATGTGAGACTAACTTCTCCCTTTTTGTCTTCTCCAAAACCACCATTCTATTCCACATATAGTGCTATATCCATGGCTCACGCTCATGTATTGCGTGAAGATCGAAAAAGTTTTGAAAATGTCAAAAGTATGAAACAATTGCTTGGCTTGTCATCGGGGTTGTGCATGATTTAAATACTTTGTGTTGTGAAGATAGAGCATAGCCAGACTATATGATTTTGTAGGGATAGCTTTCTTTGGCCATGTTATTTTGAGAAGACGTAATTGCTTTGTTAGTATGCTTGAAGTATTTTTTTTGTCAACATGAACTTTTGTCTTGAATCTTTTGAATCTAAATATTCATACCACAATTAAGAAGATTTACATTGAAATTATGCCAAGTAGCACTCCGCATCAAAAATTCTATTTTTATCATTTACCTACTCGAGGACGAGCGGGAATTAAGCTTGGGGATGCTTAGTACGTCTCCAACGTATCTATAATTTTTGATTGCTCCATGCTATATTATCTACTATTTTGGACATTATTGGGCTTTATTATCCGCTTTTATATTATTTTTGGGACTATTAACCGGAGGCCCAGCCCAGAATTGCTGTTTTTTGCCTGTTTTATGGTTTTGAAGAAAAGGAATATCAAACGGAGTCCAAACGGAATGAAACCTTCGGAAATGTGATTTAATCATCAGATAAGATCCAGGAGACTTGGACCCTCCGTCAAGAAAGCCACGAGGCGGTCACGAGGGTGGAGGGCGCTCCCCTAGGGCGCGCCCCCCTGCCTCGTGGACCCCTCGAAGCTCCACCGACGTACTTATTCCTCCTATATATATCCACGTACCCCGAAACGATTGGGGACGGATCCAAAAACCAAATTCCACTGCCACAACTTTCTGTATTCACGAGATCCCATCTTGGGGCCTGTTCCGGAGCTCTGCCGGAGGGGGCATCGATCACGGAGGGCTTCTACATCATCATCCAAGCCTCTCCGATGAAGTGCGAGTAGTTTACTTCAGACCTACGGGTCCATAGCTAGTAGTTAGATGGCTTCTTCTCTCTTTTTGTTTCTCAATACAATGTTCTCCCCCTCTCTCGTGGAGATCTATTCGATGTAATCTTCTTTTTGCGGTGTGTTTGTTGAGATCGATGAATTGTGGGTTTATGATCAAGTCTATCTATGAATAATATTTGAATCTTCTCTGAATTCTTTTATGTATGATTGGTTATCTTTGCAAGTCTCTTCGAATTATCTGTTTGGTTTGGCCTACTAGATTGGTTGTTCTTGCCATGGGAGAAGTGCTTAGCTTTGGGTTCGATGTTGCGATGTCCTTACCCAGTGACAGAAGGGGCAGCAAGGCACGTATTGTATCATTGCCATCGAGGAGAACAACATGGGGTTTTTATCATATTACATGAAACTATCCCTCTACATCATGTCATCTTGCTTAAGGCGTTACTCTGTTTTTAACTTAATACTCTAGATGCATGCTGGATAGCGGCCAATGAGTGGAGTAATAGTAGTAGATGCAGAATCGTTTCGGTCTACTTGTCTCAGACGTGATGCCTATATACATGATCATACCTAGATATTCTCATAACTATGCTCGATTCTGTCAATTGCTCAACAGTAATTTCAGATCTTGGTATTTTATTCAAACAGCAAGCAAAGCAAAATAAAATGACATCTAAGAATAGCAAACATCATGTGAAGAAGCAAAAACTTAGGATCAACCGATACTAACCGATAGTTGTTGAAGAAGAAAGGTGGGATGCCAACCGGGGCATCCCCAAGCTTAGACACTTGAGACATCTTGAAATATTATCTTTGGATGCCTTGGGCATCCCCAAGCTTGAGCTTTTGTGTCTCCTTAATTCCTCTCATATCACGGTCTCCCTAAATCTCAAAAGCTTCATCCACACAAAACTCAACAAGGACTCGTGAGATAAGTTAGCATAAACCATTACAAAAACCTTATCATACTCTACTGTAGAAAATCACTAAAATTATTATTCAACGTTGCATACTAAATGCCTCTACATATTTAATAGTCCTATCCTCAAATAGAATCATTGAAGAAGCAAACATATGCAAACAATACAAACATAACAGCAATCTGCCTAAACAGGATAGTCTGTAAAGAATGCTGCAACATCCATACTTCCCTAGCTCCAAAAATTATGAAAGAAAATTCCCACTGTATTAAATTTATCAGAGCTTAATATGCAAAAGGTTTCAACATTATATCACATTCTGACTTCTCTAGGGAATTATTGCAACAACGGTAAACTTTCTGTTTTCAAACAGCAACATGTATACTTGTAACATAGGCATAGTAAAGGCTATCAATGCCACTTTTATTGAAATAAAAGATGCAAAACATTGTTCTAAATAACATCAAGTGCATCCTAACAAAATAAATTGACGCTCCAAGCAAAACACATATCATGTGGCGAATAAAAATATAGCTCCAAGTAAAGTTACCGATGAACGAAGACGAAAGACGGGATGCCTTCCGGGGCATCCCCACGCTTAGGCTCTTGGTTGTCCTTGAATATTATCTTGGGGTGCCTTGGGCATCCCCAATCTTAGGCTCTTACCACCCCTTATTCCATAGTCCATCGAATCCTTACCCAAAACTTGAAAACTTCACAACACAAAACTTAACAGAAAACTCGTAAGCTCCGTTAGTGAAAGAAAATAAATCACCACTTCAAGGTACTGTAATGAACTCATTCTTTATTTATATTGGTGTTAAACCTAGTGTATTCCAACTTATCTATGGTTTATAAACTATTTTACTAGCCATAGATTCATCAAAATAAGCAAACAACACACGAAAAACAGAATCTGTCAAAAACAGAACAGTCTGTAGTAATCTGGATCAAACGTATACTTCTGGAACTCATAAAATTCTAAAATAAATTGCTCGACCTGAGGAATTTATCTATTAATAATCTTCAAAAATAATTAACTAAATATCGCTCTCCTAATAAAAATGGCAGCAATTCTCGTGAGCGCTAAAGTTTCTGTTTTTTTACAGCATGATCAACAAGACTTTCCCCAAGTCTTCCCAAAGGTTCTACTTGGAACAAACACTAAATAAAATCATAAAACAACATCTAAAAAGAGGATAGTTGAATTATTTATTACTAAACAGGAGCAAAAAGCAAGGAATAAAAATAATATTGGGTTGCCTCCCAACAAGCGCTTTCGTTTAACGCCCCTAGCTAGGCATGATGATTTCAATGATGCTCACATAAAGGATAAGAATTGAAATCTAAAGAGAGCATCATGAAGAATATGACTAGCACATTTAAGTCTAACCCACTTCCTATGCATAGGGATTTTGTGAGCAAACAACTTATGGGAACAAGAATCAACTTGCATAGGAAGGTAAAACAAGCATAACTTCAAAACTTTAAGCACATAGAGAGGAAACTTGATATTATTGCAATTCCTACAAGCATATATTCCTCCCTCATAATAATTTTCAGTAGCATCATGAATGAATTCAACAATATAACCAGAACCTAAAGTATTCTTTTCATGATCTACTAGCATAGAAATCTTATTACTCTCCACATAAGCAAAATTCTTCTCATTCGGATACTGGGAGTATCATAAGAGACTTGAATACTATTAATTGTTTCCACATTAAAAGAGTAATGTTTAGAAAATAGGTAACCATAATCATGACAAGTTTTATAAATATAATCACTACTTTTTATAGAATAAGTATCATCACAATAATCATCATAGGTAGCAGCTTTGTTCTCATAATCAATTGGAACCTCTTCCGGAATAGTGGATTCATCACAAAATAAAGTCATGACCTCTCCAACTCCACTTTCATCAATATAATCATCATAAATAGGAGGCATGCTTACATCATAGTAAATTTGCTTATCAAAGCTTGGGGGACAAAAAATATCATCTTCATCAAACATAGCTTCCCCAAGCTTGTAGCTTTGCATATCATTAGCATCATGGATATTCAAGAAATTCATACTAACAACATTGCAATCATGCTCATCATTAAAATATTTAGTGCCAAACATTTTATAGATTTATTCTTTTAGCACTTGAGCACAGTTATCCTTTCCATCATACTCACGAAAGATATTAAAAAGGTGAAGTGTATGAGACAAACTTAATTCCATTTTTTATAGTTTTCTTTTATAAACTAAACTAGTGATAAAACAAGAAACTAAAAGACTCGATTTCAAAATCTAAAGGTAAACCTTCAAGCACTCACCTCCCTGGCAACGGCGCCAGAAAAGAGCTTGATGTCTACTAAACAACCTTCTTCTTGTAGACATTGTTGGGCCTCCAAGTGCAGAGGCTTGTAGGACAGTAGCAAATTCCCCTCAAGTGGATGACCTAAGGTTCATCAATCCATAGGAGGCGTACGATGAAGATGGTCTCTCTCAAGCAACCCTGCAACCAAATAACAAAGGGTCTCTTGTGTCCCCAACACACCCAATACAATGGTAAATTGTATAGGTGCACTAGTTCGGCGAAGAGATGGTGATACAAGTGGTATATGGATGGTAGATAAAGGTATTTGTAATCTGAAAATATAAAAACAGCAAGGTAACTAATGGTAAAAGTGAGCATAAACGGTATTGCAATGCTAGGAAACAAGGCCTAGGGTTCATACTTTCACTATTGCAAGTCCTCTCAACAATAATAGCATAATTGGATCACATAACTATCCCTCAACATGCAACAAAGAGTCACTCCAAAGTCACTAATAGCAGAGAACGAACGAAGATATTATGGTAGGGTACGAAACCACCTCAAAGTTATTCTTTCCAATCAATCCGTTGGGCTATTCCTATAAGTGTCACAAACAGCCCTAGAGTCCGTACTAGAATAACACCTTAAGACACAAATCAACCAAAACCCTAATGTCACCTAGATACTCCAATGTCACCTCAAGTATCCACGGGTATGATTATACGATATGCGTCACACAATCTCATATTCATCTATTCAACCAACACAAAGGACCTCAAAGAGTGCCCCAAAGTTCCTACCGGAGAATCACGACGAAAACATGTGCCAACCCCTATGCATAGGTTCATGGGCGGAACCCGCAAGTTGATCACCAAAACATACATCAAGTGAATCCCGTGATATCCCATTGTCACCACATATACGCACGGCAAGACATACATCAAGTTTTCTCAAATCTTTAAAGACTCAATCCGATAAGATAACTTCAAAGGGGAAACTCAATCCATTACAAGAGAGTAGAGGGGGGAAGAAACATCATAGAGTAAAATGCAAGCGCGGTCCTAATTCTTTCCCAAAAGTGTTGATTGGTCCTAATTCTTTCAAAATGCATATCTGGGTCCTAATTCTTTCTAAGTTGTTCATCCGAGGTCCTAATTTCGTCTGACCGCCGCCACGTCGACTCGAGGGCCCACGCTTGATAACGACCAGCCGTGCGTTTTTTTCAAAAGAGCCCCCCAACCCTAATCTCTTTGCAGCCGTAGTCATTTTCCTCTCCTCTTCCCCACCTCTCTCTGCTCTGGCGAAACAGGGGAGATTGACGGCGATGGTCCGGTGAGAAGAGGCAGGCGGCCATCACAGGCGCTTGTCCGGCGGCGGCGCCGCTAGGATGGCGCCCGTGCATCGGCGACCTGGAGATCCTCCTCCGCGATACGGTCAGTGTGGTGCCCGTAACCCTAACCCTCGATCCTCTTTTTCTGCGGATTCTGATTTAGCTCGAATCGATGGTAGTATTTGATTCAATCCCTCGATACCTAGGACCACAAGAGGAGGTTTTTACCATAGAAATCAACTATGCTGGATTTTTCTGCGGATTTGGCCGATCGAAGACGTATGTCGATGGGAAAGTTGCTCTTTTCGATGGTTGTGAAGTAGATACATGGTCTCCTCTCTGGCTCACTGATTTTATGCAGCAACTGGGATATAGTGACCAATCTAAGCATGTTATTTACTGGTTACTGCCTGGAAACAATTTAGGTGATGGACTACGGACTGTGGACTGTGACACTGACACTTTGCACATGACAGCAGTTGTTCCAAAATTCCAGTACTTTCAATTGTTTGTTGATCACAAAGACATGGCCTTTGACAATGTAATTGATAATATTCATGTTAGTGGTACACCTGAGCTACCTCCTGTACTAAGCCCTAAATCTCCTGGGTTTAGTAGTGGAATAAGAGGAAGTCCCAGGTTTAAGGTGAAAGTTCATAAAGGCAGACTGAACCAATTTAATGCAGGCAGCAACAATGAAGGGAGTAGCAGTGTTCCACCAGTGGGACAAAATGTTGGACATGAACTTAGAAGAAGCAGGAGGAAACTTCTGGTAGAAGAAGAAATCCCTAATGAAAATGAAAGTGACAGTGACAGTGAATGGGATTCAGACTGGGTTGACTCTGACAATAAAGTAGGCAAAGATGATGATGATCTGTATGAAGAATGGGTTGATGAAAAATTTGAGAAGAAGAAAAAGAAGAAATCTGAATGGGAGCAGGACAGTGACTATGATACAGATGAACTGTAGGAGCTACAAGATTCAGAGCTTGAAGATAGTGATTCAGCAGAGGAAGTGGAAGTAGTAGATGCACAAGGAAGGAAAAAAATGAAAAATAAAGTGAAGCTGAAAAGGTGAAGGCCTGAGAACATGAAAGAAGTTAGTTTTCACATAGGCATGATGTTCTTGTCTGTCATTGAACTAAGAGCATCAATTCAAGAATACATTGTGAAGCAGAGAGTGCAAATTCATTACATAAAGAATGATAAGCAAAGGATAAGGGCAGGTTGTGTTGGAGATTGTCCCTGGTTCTTGTTTGCTGCACCGGACAGCAGGACCAAAGCATGGGTTGTGAATAAGTATGTGGGTGAGCATACATGTGAAAGTGAGTGGGCACTCAAGCAATTTATAGCAAGATATTGGCTGGCAAGTATGTCGGAGTAATCGACCACGGTACCCCGAGGACGGCAAGACGATATTTCAAGACATCGGGGCTAGCAAAGCCCCTCAGTCTGCCTGCCGGCTGCCGACTGCAGCCCGACCCGACACCGACAAGACACCGACGAGACGGATGTACCCGAGCACTATTTATGCGTCATCTCAGTCATCATGTATAGTGTCACTTGTCCCCTAGCACTATTTATGAAGTGACACAGGGGACAAGCATGACACCCCACCATGCCTTGCCCATGCCACCACTTAGCCTAGATGATAAGCTAACCACACTATATATATGAGCATCCATCCATCCATCCATCTAGGATGAGCACACACCCCCACACTCTCACGCCACACTCATTTGGCCACAAGGCCAGTCACGGCCACAAGCCATGGCCATACTTGGTCACTAGAGCCGGCTATACACATGCATATACGAGATCAGATGCCCTTAGCACTAATCTCAGATACAGCTCTAGGAGCACTTTATACCAGATATATTAGATATACTCAGACATGCAGGAGTAGGGGTGTTATCTCTCCGGAGAGCCCCAAACCTGGGTAACTAGCGCGTGCTAATCGCATACCCGCTCCCGGGCCTATCAGCAGCAGTCTTACCCACACACTAAGCCCTTCTGGCATCTGTCGACTCGCAAAGCCCCCCATGAGAATACCACGACAGTTGGCGCCCACCGTGGGGCGGTACTACTATTATGCTACCATGCTGCTGCTGGTTTCGCTGTCCGGGCGGGACCATCTTCATCGCCTCCGCCGCGGTGTCACGCCGTCTCTCCGGTAGCGCTCGGGGGCTCGACTTCGACCCGTCCCCGGAGCGGCCGTGCGGGCCGGCGCGTCCTCGCCGTCGGTCATGCCATCTTCATCATCACCGCGGCGTCGCCACCTCTCCGGCACCTGTCGAGGGATCGACATCGGCACGACCTCAGCGCGTCCGTGCTGGGCGGTGCATCTTCGTCACCACCGTTGCGACGCCGGCCATCCGTCCGAGCACGGCGGTGCCTCGTTTCAGTCGGCCGCATCCATGCGCGCGCCGTGCCACGCCGCTCGCGCCTGCTCCCCTTTGCATTGCGCCTTGTTCTGGCTAAAACACGCAAACTGCTCCCCCATACGCTGGCAAGCAACCAGACACACACTCATGCCCAAGCTAGCTAGCTACCTTTTCCATTAGCCCTGCTAAGATAGCTAGCTAGCCATCCTGGCCCTTGTTAGCACAGGAGGGCAGCCTCGCGGGTGTCCTCTTCCGCTTGCCGCTCCCACATGGCCGCTACGGCCACGCGTCCGGGCCATCCGAGCCACAGCACTTGCGTCCATGCCCGCTCAGCGCGCGCACTCCTTCCCCCGCGCGTGGCTCCGCCCGTGGCCACCCCTGCGCCGCCTCAAGCTCATGCGCCAGCGGGCTCCTTGTAGATCCCGCTCACTGCTCCTCCCCTGCGCGACTCGCCCCGCTCCTGCCGGGTCCGCGCGTCCCGGCGCGTTGCCTTCGCCGCGACTCTCCCCCGTGGTCGTCCCACCTCGCTCGCGCATGCGCCGACCGCGCCGGCTGCTCGGCCGGATGGCCGCGCGTCTGCCCGGCCTCATCCCGCTCCCGGCGCTTGGGCCGGATCCCCGACGCTGGCCCGCCCTGCGCCGGTTCCTCCTTG
>NC_057797.1:641186784-641189832 GCF_018294505.1 Triticum aestivum
GCCCTGGCCGACTGCGGCTCAGCCGGCCTCGCCTGCTCGCCCGCCTCCGTCCGCGGCGTGGCTCCCCTGCTCCGCACCCGCGTGCCCGCCTGCTCCCGCGCCGGCTGTGCCGGGCCCGGCCGGCTCCGGCCTCCTCCTCCGCCTGGTCGTGCTGGCGACCGCCTACCGCGCCTGCAGGCCCTGTTCGGCCTGCGCCCGCATCATCGACTGCCGTCCTCTCGTCCTTGCCAGCACCCGGCCTCCCGTGCCGCCTCCTCCGCTCCGCGACCGGCTGTGTCGTCCAGGCACCGCTCGCTCTGCCTCTGCATCCCCCAGCGCGTACGCGTCTGCACGTTCATGTCACACTATAGCTAGTCATGCATTAGAGTGTTGCATCATGTTTATTCTTTCACCAGAAACCTGAAATGGGGATGACAGAACCCCCAGTCCCCTCTGAAACCAACTAGGGTTTACTAAAAACTTTTTCAATGAACCTGAAATGCCCTTCTAAAATGCCCATCATTTTTGTCAGAAAAATGATCAGAAAAATCCAATCTATCCATCTGTACTATTTTCATGCATGATTAAACAAGTTAACCTGATGTTTAATGCAGAACAAGGAAAAGCACTTTAAAAGGCCATGTTTGAGTTTGAAATTTGAATCTTTGATTCAAATTGGTTCAAACCCTTCTGGTCTTAGTTGCATTAGCCCAACACACTCATATTGCTATGTTTCATGCATGCATCATATTGTTGCACATTGTTTGGTGATGGTTGTGTATCGGTGTTCTTTGCGGCAGGTTCTGCCCCCGAGGAGTACCGTGATTACCCTAACGAAGAACCGTATCAGTGCACCGAACCATCAGGCAAGCAACCAACCATTTGATCATATCGATACAATCCCATGTTCTCGCTCCTGCTCTCTTTTACTGCATTAAGACAACGCGTTTCAAACTGCTGTGTGCTACGGCAGTTGAACCCATTTCCTCTGCATGACCTGTCATTGCCACAGTAACTAGATGAAACCCACTAGCATGTGTAGGAGTTGATTGAGCCATATGTATGTGTTGTTCCTACCTTGCTATGCCTGCTATGCTTAGAGTCGTGTTAGGTCTCGTTCATCTGGGTGATGGCTAGAGTGAAATGATTATGTCGGTAATCAGAGTGGTGTGGTGAACACGATTTGGTAAAGGTATCGATGAGAGGCCATGTAGGAGTACATGGTGGGTTGTTTCATTGAAGCCGACCTTAAGCACTGAGATCTGTATGTGTGATTTAGGATACAGCTACTACCATGCATTGGGCCCTGAAATATGACCCCGCTCGACTTCTTATTCACCCTAGCTCTCTGTCCAGGAGTTGCAAGTAGTTTCTGGTGTTTGTAGCCTACTGGAGGCCGTGGACAGCGCTGATCGTAGGGGTGGGCTGTGATGCGGTAGGTACGTGGCCGGGTGTACCGAATACCCGTTAGGTATCTCGGGAACCCTGTTCACATCGTTCGGGGCCGTATGGGAAACCTCGGCCGGACTCCCTGCGGATGGAACCTGGATAGGCGATAAACCTGGACTAGAGGCTTAGGTGTTTAGGTAGGTCGTGGTCTACACCCACATCGGCTTTCGCTTGAAGTCTGCCGAGCACATGTCGTGTGCAGACGCTAAGTGGTGGAAACATGTATGAAGAAGTACACCCCTGTAGGGTTATCATGATCTATTCGAATAGCCGCGTCCGTGGTAAAGGACTACTTGGTTGCCTATACAGTTCATAGACAAGTAAACAGAAACTACTAAAAGCCTCAAGATAAGTGTGAGTGCCGAGGATGGCTCTTCCGTAGGAAGACGGAGGTGGATCCTCGGTAGTGTATTGAAGTGGTGAGTAGTGGACTCGTGTACGCAAAACCATTTCAAGTTGGAGTCTCGTAGGTTAGCCTAGCCAAGAGTCAAAGCTGGCTTGCTGCAATAACTCCACCAACCCTTCTTGATAATATGCATGTATGTAGGATCTGATGTAAGTCTTGCTGAGTACCTTTGTACTCATGTTGCTATAATTTACATTTTTACAGAAGACGCTGCAACCCCTTCTGATGGGTTCTACGTAGACGTTGACATCAATGAGTAGGCTAAGGCCCAGGTGGTGATCCTGAGCTTGTGAAGGACCACGTAGTATAGCTAGGCTTTCCAAGCCTCTTTTATTTTCCTAGTTGTCTGTACTCAGACAAGTTACTTCCGCTGCTGGTTTGTATGACTGTATGACTTGAATGTTGGGTCGTGTGACCCGTACCTTTGTGTATGTTATGTATGGCTCTCTGAGCCTTAAATAAAGTACTTGTGTCATAGAGTCATGTTGTGATTCCTTGTTGTGTTTGCACATATCGAGCATATTGTGTGTATGATTGAAATGCTTGGTATGTGTGGGATCTGACTATCTAGTTGTTTATCCTTAGTAGCCTCTCTTACCGGGAAATGTCTCCTAGTGTTACCACTGAGCCATGGTAGCTTGCTACTGCTCTGGAACACTTAGGCTGGCCGGCATGTGTCCTTCTTTGTTCCTGTGTCTGTCCCTTCGGGGAAATGTCACGCATTGAGTATCGGAGTCCTGTTAGCCCGCTACAGCCCGGCTTACCGGAGTCCTGCTAGCCCAGTGCTACAGCCCGGACCCACTTGCTGATGACCGACACGTTCGTTGCTGGGTCATGGATGCCTGTCCCTGTAAGCACTGTGCCACTTTGGGTTTACGACTAGTCATGTCAGCCCGGGCTCTTTATCATATGGATGCTAGCGACACTATCATATACGTCAGACAAAAGGCGCAAACGGTCCCGGGCAAAGGTAAGGCGACACCCGTGGGGATACCGTGCGTGAGGCCGCAAAGTGATATGAGGTGTTACAAGCTAGATCGATGTGACATCGAGTCGGGGTCCTGACAGTTCACTCGCGCCGGCTCCGCGTCGCTGCTCCGGCCTCCGCCTCGCCGCGTCTCCGACTATGCCTCGCGCGCGCGCATCTGAGCCGGTCGCGGCTCCATCCCGGCCCGGCCGGCTGCCGCCCATGCCGGCTTCCTCCCGCGGCCTCC
>NC_057797.1:641190267-641204701 GCF_018294505.1 Triticum aestivum
CTTGCCGCCCCAGCCGG
Source organism: Triticum aestivum (assembly GCF_018294505.1). NCBI lineage: Eukaryota > Viridiplantae > Streptophyta > Magnoliopsida > Poales > Poaceae > Triticum > Triticum aestivum. Next base: position 641,190,285 of record NC_057797.1, read on the forward strand.
CTGCCGGCTCCGCGCGCCGGGTCCGCGACGTCCTGCGCCACCCGCGGCTTCGCCTCCGGCCGACCCCTGCTGGTCCATGTTGCGGTCCCCTGGTCGGCTGGAGAAAAAAAAGAAGAAGAAGAAAAAAGTGAGAGAGGAGGAGGGTCCGGCTCGCCGCGTGGAGCCGGACAGAAAGAAAAAGAAGAGGCCGATTGCCTTGCGGCCGGCTGGAAAAAAGTGGGCTGGGCCGCTCGCATAGCCGGCTGCTCAAAAACAAAGAGAGAGAAAAGAAATGTGCGTCCGACCGTTGGCTACCTGGCCGGCTGCAAAGAGCCCGACTGCTGTGTCGGGGTCCGCCCGCCTAGCTGTCTGAAGAAGAAAAAGAAGAAGACAAGGTAGTTGCCGGAAGATCCGGCCCAACTGCTCAGCAGTCGGCCCGAATCTCGGGGGCTACACCCAACGGGTGCACTGACGCGCCCCCGCGAGAAAGAAGACAAAGTAGTTGCCGGAAGATCCGGCCCGACTGCTCAGCAGTCGGCCCGAATCTCGGGGGCTACATCCAGCGGGTGCGCTGACGCGCCCCCGCGAGAAAGAGGACAAAGTAGTTGCCGGGAGATCCGGCCCGACTGCTCAGCGGTCGGCCCGAATCTCGGGGGCTACACCCAGCGGGTGCGCTGACGCGCCCCCATGAGAGAGAAGACAAAGTAGTTGCCAGTAGATCCGGCCCGACTGCTCAGCAGTCGGCCCAAATCTCGGGGGCTACACCCAGCGGGTGCGCTAATGCGCCCCCGCGAAGAAAGAGAAGATAAAGTAGTTGCCGGGAGATCCGGCCGACTCTTCAGCAGTCGGCCCGAATCTCGGGGGCTACACCCAGCGGGTGTGCTGACGCGCCCCCGCGAAGAAGAAGACAAAGTAGTTATCGGGACATCCGGCCCGACTGCTCAGCAGTCGGCCCGAATCTCGGGGGCTACACCCAGCGGGTGCGCTGACGTGCCCCGCAAAGATTGCAGACAAGAGAAGAGTTTTGTCCGACTGTCAGCAGCCGGCAGAAAAAAAAGGGCACTGCAAGACGCCTCGCCGCCTGGCCGGTCGAGCCTGACCGGCCGGGACCCCCCTTCGAGCACCCGGAGGCTCGAAGGCTTCACCCAGCAGGTGCGCCGACGCGCTCCGCGAGCGCCGAGTCGCGCCGGCTGTCTTCGACGACCGCGACTACACGAAAATCAATGTGAGCTCTTCACCCGCATATTTTTTGCACCACGCAAGCATGGATAACCACGAGCGATGCTCGGGGGCTGTCTCCGCATTTTATAACAGTAGCATCACTGTTCGCCCCGGCGCCAGGCAGAGTTGGCCCGGGGGCTGGCCGCTTGGCCTGAGACGTTAGTTCCCGCAGACGGCTTAGTACCGTGCGCGGTACCAAAGGCCCACTCTTAGTCACAGACCGCAGAGCGGCTGTCCGACTAGCAAGAGTGAACGCTGGAGGCCACCCATGCGAAAAACGCCCGGGAAGAAAAACGTTCGGGCGACCCAACCGTTTCCTTTACAAGTATCTACTCGGTTGAATCTGCTCCTAGACTCTGAGTACTGTACACTCCACTTCGCGGCCCACTCTCAGCCACAGACTGCAGAGCGGCTGTCCGGCAAGCAAGAGCACAAGCCAAAAAGCGGAGGGAACAAGAAAAAGATTAAGGGGGCTCGGACAAAACCGAGTCGGCACCCTCCGCATAAAACTTGCAATGCTAAAAGCAAACATTTGATATATCCGCATGGACTAACTTTGTCTTTTTTCATGATCATTTCCATGAACACTCGCCAAAAATCTCCGCCCAACTTTGCCAAGTTGCCCGGAGGCTTGGGGGCTACTGTCGGAGTAATCGACCACAGGTACCCTGAGGACGGCAAGATAATATTTCAAGACATCGGGGCTAGCAAAGCCCCTCAGTCTGCCTGCCGACTGCCGACTGCGCCAACCAGCCGGCTGCCGACTGCGCCAACCAGCCGGCTGCCGACTGCAGCCCGACCCGACACTGACAAGACACCGACGAGACGGATGTACCCGAGCATTATTCACGCGTCATCTCAGTCATCATGTATAGTGTCACTTGTCCCCTGGCACTATTTATGAAGTGACACAGGGGACAAGCATGACACCCCACCATGCCTTGCCCATGCCACCACTTAGCTTAGATGATAAGCTAACCACACTATATATATGAGCATCCATCCATCCATCCATCCAGGATGAGCACACACCCCCACACTCTCACGCCACACTCATTTGGCCACAAGGCCACTCACGGCCACAAGCCATGGCCATACTTGGTCACTAGAGCCGGCCATACACATGCATATACGAGATCAGATGCCCTTGGCACTGATCTCAGATACAGCTCCAGGAGCACTTTGTACCAGATATATTAGATATACTCAGACATGCAGGAGTAGGGGTGTTATCTCTCCAGAGAGCCCCAAACCTGGGTAACTAGCGCGTGCTACTCGCATACCCGCTCCCGGGCCTATCAGCAGCAGTCTTACCCACGCACTAAGCCCTTGTGGCATCTGTCGACTCACAAAGCCCCCCGTGAGAATACCACGGCAAAGTATGAGGAAACATTTAGAGCAGATGAGAAGATGACACTGCAAAACTTTGGCAGACTTGTTCAGTTGGACTACAACATGCAACCTACTAGAAGTAAGCTAGCTAGAGCAAGGAGGATTGCACTAAAGAAAATTCATGGAGATGAACTTGAGCAGTATAATTTACTGTGGGACTTTGCAGCTGAAATCAGAAGGTCAAACCCTGGCGGTACCATGTTTGTGAATGCAAACAATGGAAAGTTTGAGAACTGCTACATGGCCTTAGATGCATGCAAAAGGGGTTTTCTGCTAGCTTGTAGGCCCATTATATGCATTGATGGGTGTCACATTAAGAACAAGTATGGTGGAGTGATGCTGACAGCTGTTGGAGTTGATCCTAATGATTGTATCTTTCCCATTGCAATTGCCATAGTAGAAGTGGAAGATACTGTCACATGGAAGTGGTTCTTGAACACACTGAAGGAGGATCTGAAGATACAAAACACATCACCATGGACACTGATGAGTGATAGGCAAAAGGTAGTCAGAACATTGCATATTATCATACTGTAGCATTTCATATATCATACTGTAGCATTTCATATTATCACACTATAGCATTTCATTTGTTTATTCTACAATGTATGTAGGGGTTGATCAATGCTGTCAATGCAATATTTCCTGATGCACAACATAGATTTTGTGTGAGGCATCTGCATCAAAACTTTGCAAAGAACTAGAAAGGTGATGTATTCAAGAATAAATTGTGGCAAATTGCAAGAGCTACACATGAGGCAGACTGGAAGAAGTACATGCAAGAGATGAAAGAGCTGGACCAGGGGGCCTATGATTACTTGGATGCAACTGACCCAAGGCAGTGGTGCAAGGCCTATTTCCATGAACTCCCAAAGTGTGATTTGCTTCTGAACAACAACTGTGAAGTGTTCAACAAGTAAGTGGTAGTACTGTATCATTTAAATTGTCATACTGCATCCTTTAATACTGTTGGAACTGTACCATTTCATATTGTCAGTACTGTAGCATTTCATTTTTTCTAACTGTAGTGATTTCATAGGTATATACTTGATGCCAGAGAAATGCCTATAGTTACTTGTCTTAAGAAGATCAAGGACCAATTAATGACTAGGTTTTATAGCAAGAATCTGGAATCTGAGGAGATGTGTGGTCAAATTTGTCCCAAAATTAGAAAGAAACTGGACAAATTATTAACATGTCCAACAACTGCACTGCATTACCAGCTGGACAACACATATTTCATGTTATGGGCATGGTTGGGGAGTATGATGTGAACATACAGAAGGAGGAGTGCTCTTGTAGGGCATGGCAGCTCTCTGGAATTCCATGTAGACATGGAGTTGCATGTTTAAGACATGAAAGAATTAAACCAGAGGATGTTGTCAACAAGTGCTACAGCATTAATGCTTTCAAAGCTGCTTATGGCAAGATCATAATGCCATGTAGTGATCCTAGAGTGTGGCCTAAAACTAATGGGCCTCAAATGCTGCCACCAAACTATGAGAAGAAAGTTGGTAGGCCTGGAAAGAAGAGAAAGAAGAACCCACTAGAGGAGGACAATGGAACTAGGATGAGCAGACATGGCATTATTGGGCACTGCAGTGTGTGCAATCAACCAGGACACAACAAAATAAAGTGCCCTGAACTAGGTAGAGGACAACCAACAACAACACAAGATCCTGGAGCAGCACATGAGGCAGGAGCAGAACAGGAGCTAGCAGCAGGAGAGGTAGCAGCAGAACATGATCCATCAGCAAAACATGCAGCAACAGAACATGTGCCAACAACAGAAGATGAGCCAGCAGTACAAGAACATGTGCCAATTCAGGTTGTGCTTCCAGAAACACAACAAAGAACTAAACTACCTATAAAGAGAAGGCCCAGTTGCAAGGTGCATTTCCCTTAAATGTTTCCCTTAAATGCTGACATATTTCTGAAATTGCAATGCTCAACAACATTTCTGATTTTTTTGCAGAAAAAGGCAAGTCCACAAGTGGGAAGAAGTACATCTAATATGATATCTTCTTCTATGATTTATGATCTTGCTTCTTCTACTGTGATTGAGATTTTACAGGACCAAGTGAGAGCTTTTTATTCAAATGCAATGTTAATAAATGCAATGACATATGTTCTTCCAGAAATTCACCTACATTAATAACTACATGTTTGGTTGGTTTGTAGGCTATAGCTACTCAACAATCTCAAACAGCAGTGCCGGCTCCTTTACCAAAAAGCCAGTTCATTGCAAACTGCAGAGATGGCCTGCCACCTCCAAGAAGCCATACTACTGCTACACTAGGTTTGAAGAGAAGGAAGAAAGTGAAAAAAGTAAGGAGAACAAAGCCCCAACAACTCAGAAGTGAAGAGAAGGATGTTTTTCTTTTGCTTAGGAAACAAGATGGTTTGTAATGAAACCTCATGCTGAGATGTGGCTTTGGGTTTCACACAAACCATGGAAATGTAATGATGTTTCCTACTTTTGTTGCACAACTTCAAGACCTTGTAATGTTGAATCCATCTATCTATCTTTCAGACTGCTTTTATGTTCAATTACTAGTAAAAGAAAGGTCGTGTATATTACTGTATATTTCTGCTGTCAGTGCTAGTAAAAAATTGCTGCCAAAGTACAGAAAAACAACCAAAATGCTGCCAAATTTTAGTTCAATTTCATTGCAACAGTACATGATCAACATCTGGATACACCAACAAGCATTGAACACTGGATACATCATACTACGACATCACTTCTTAAATCCTACATACACCACTACTACAATCAACAACAAGTGCACTGAGAATACTCCTACATAGAAAAATGAGCTCATTCATCTTCTGCATTACTTCTGCATACACCACAGTCTCAACAGTGCTCTGCTTCTTCACTTGCACCTCTGTTTCTTCACTTGCAATGACACCAGCCGAATCAAAACTGCTCAATCCAGGACTGATGTACCCACCTCTCACCAAAAAATCAAAATAGTTGTCTGGTCCATCTTCCCAATAATAATGTTGGCAAGGATCTGGTGGAATCTGACAGAAATTGAGTAAAAAATTTCAGCCAAAAAGAAACACAGAAACATCAAATCGATTGGGCACTTTTAGAAGATCTTGCATGGTGATTGGGGCACTTGTAGAAAATCCTGCCAAGATTTGCCTCCGATTTTGACACAAGACGAATCGTAGATTGAATGCGGAAGCTAGGGCATGGTACCAACGGCAGCATACCCGCTTGGGCCGGCGATGAGATGGGCGGCGAGAAAAGGGCTAATGCCGGAGGTGGAGGAGGCGCTTGGGCAGCCTTCTTCCCGCGGTGCTTCATAGCAGACAAGCTAGCGGCGGCGGACATGACGGCGATGGCGCGGCGCCAGAGAGAGGGAGAGAGCGAGTAGAAGACCTAGGGATCGGGGAATGAGGAAAGCATAAACTCCAGTTGCCAAACTGCTTAAATTCCCAACCTCCAACCGCGGGAAATCTCCCGTGTGGGCCCTCGAGTCGACGTGGCGGCGGTCAAAGCGCCACGCGAGCTGGTCAGCGGCGGTCAGAGAAAATTAGGACCTCGGATGAACAACTTAGAAAGAATTAGGACCCAGATGTGCATTTTGAAAGAATTAGGACCCAATCGATACTTTTGGGAAAGATTAGGACCGTGCTTGCATTTTTGTAACATCCCAAAATTTTAAATTTTTGGAATGTTATAATAAATAAATAGAATTGATTGATTGTTTGATTGATTGTCTGAAAGTGAGTGAAATTCGAAACTTTTTGAAAGTTAAATGAGAGGGAATAAAAGGACTTTCCCAAAACTTTCATATTTGCTTTCTGATCTCCATGAATTCAAATTCTTTTCAAATACAAAACCCTTGAGCGAAGATGATATGACTTCTTCCATTTAAATTAAATGAAAGGGTATTTGAAAATAATCGGATTTCATTTGGAAATATTTCAAATCATAAACTTCATGCAACTCAATGATTTTCACGAGAGAAGATAAAATGACTTCTTCAAATTATATGAAATATGAGTTGGGAGTTTCAAAGAATTAAATTCAAAGTTCTTTTGAATTTATTTTCAATTTGGATTTATTTGAGTTTTATTCAAATTATTTTTCTCCAAAATCAAAATACATGGAAATTAGGGTAACATGATTCCCTAGAATAGAAAATTGGAGAAAAATTTATTCGAAATCATTTTGGAATTTTTAAAATGATTTTGTTGGATTCTATTAGACCAGTAGCACTCTTTGAATTATTAGAATTGGTGTGTATTTTATTTAATGCTAGAGTATTATTCATGTCGTAGAAAATCTTTTTCTGAAAATTTTGATATATTATATGCCTATATAATATTTTTATTTATTTTGCTTTTATTATTTATTTGTCTGGAAAATAATGTTTTAAAAAAATTACTTCCCTCCGCCGAACTGGGCCGGCCCAGCCCAACCGCGCGCCACCTTTGTCTTCGAGCTCGGGACAGAGTCTCGAGCGGTTCCGCCTCGCCGCCGCCGTGTCCAAGCCGGGCACGCCGCCGCCTCCCTTGCCCCTGCCCCAAGCAGCGTCGCCTCGGCCTTTAAAAGCCGAGGTCTGACCGCCCCGCCCGCTCCTCCTTCCTGCCACGCCGCCTCGCCTCACCTGCCGTCGCTGCCGCCGCACTTAGCCGCCGCCGCCTCCTTGCACTGCACGCCTCCGCCGCGCCTGGATCCGCCGCCTGCGCCGCCGTTGCCCGCCGCTGCGACCTCGCCGCCTCGCCGCACCTCTCCGCCGCCAGCGCCGCCGTCCCGCGCCACCGCCAACCATCGCCGGAGTTGCTGCTGCCGTCGATCATCGCCGTTCGGTTTTCCTACCTGAACCGCTAATCCGGTAAACCGCCAGGTCCGGTTTATTTTTTTAGGGGTTTAGGCTTTTCTTCGGTTTTCCGTTTTATAACCCGGTTTTCCTTTTAATCTAGTTATTTAGTGAACGTTCACTGGTTAGGTATAGAAAACGAACGTTCGCCTTTTAGTGTTTTTCCTTTTTCTGTTTTAATTTCGGCCAGGGACCTATTCGTGATAACTTTCTTCACAGATTAGTCCCTGTACTTCAATCTATCATTACTTTTTACCCATTTACCCAAATCCAACGAAACCAACGCTCACGTCTTCGTTACGATCTCATCTATCCAGTAATCCAACTTAAACATGTTTTTGAAAAGTTTAAAATTTGAATTAGATCAGATTTGAATTCAAACTTCGTTTGATCATAACTTGAGTTTCGTAGCTCCGTTTGAGTTGATTCTTTTTGCAAATCGAAGCTCTTGACCTAAACATTCTAATAAGGCCAAATTCACATAATTTTGGTACTGTTAGAAATTATTTTATGTTGCAAGAGTTATTTTCTTAGTTTTGATGTTTCTGAATCGTCTTCTTCATTCTTTTTGATCTTTTGAGTGATTGCTTATGTGTGGTTACTATTGCTTGCTTACGATAGATTGACCAGAGTGTGACGAGTAGAACTATCAAGAGTTTTGAGTGCGCATCATCTTCATCAACATTGCAGGCAAGTTCACACTTTGATCATACCTTTTCTACAACCCAGTTTTATTGCATTAGATCAATCCTCACCCATTGCATGATTAGGATCTAATTAAATTGTGGGATGGGAAGTAGATGAGGTAGTACCTATTACCTGTTTATTATCAAACCTTTGGGAGTTACTTCTACATTTGCTTATTATGCCATGCTATGCTAGTAGACGTGGATTGGGTGAGTGATATCCATGACAGATGTGAGATTGAAAATTAAGGGTTTATCTAAGGTGGCAACCTAACACACATCTGATTGGATTGAGGCACCTGGGGTTACCAGGACTTGCCTGTTTTATTGGACCGCCACCCAGGCCCAAAGGGATCATGAGATTATTCATACTAGAAACTTCCGTGTGCAGCCACAAGCCATTATGGGCTCTGGCATAGTTGACTAAGTTGTGCAAACTCTTACAGTGGTAGACTAGCAGATGTAGGGGAAAGTAGGTGTACCGGTCTACCCGTCGTAAGGTGCTAGCGCTTCTGAAAGACTGTGTCTCGGTCATCCGTTTCTCAAACACCATGTAGTGCGAGAAACCAAACGGAGGCGATCGAGTCTTGTGGGGAAAAGTGCGCAAACCTCTGCAGAGTGTAATAAACTAATCATGATTAGCCGTGTCCCCGATTATGGACGTCTTGAGTATCTAGTTCTTGGATTATCCTGTTGATCTCATCACGTTACTTTAAATGAATATTGTTGGGTTTAATGATGTTACTTAATTGGGATTGAGAATGCTGTCAACCATTCTCAATGTTTAGCAACCACCATGATAGTTAAATAAAATTTATTCCTTTGTAGTAGGGAAAAATTGGCTTTTCGCAAAAACCTTATAACCATAGAGCTTTTCCACCAGCCAAATATGCATGTAGTGATAGTCTTTATTCATCATTCTCTATGGTGTGAATTTGCCAGTACATTCAATGTACTGACCCTCTGTGGCTGCAACATCTCATGTTGCAGGATTATCTTACGACGAGTAAGTGATACGTTAGGGTTACGATTTCTACACTCAACTTTGCCGTTGGTGTTGATGGGAATCCACAACCTTGTTACTTCCGCTATTTTGGATTTGAGGTAATAGTATTTACGTTACTTTTACATGTGATTTACCTCTGTTATAAATCCTCGAGTACTGTGTGTGTCAGCATACCGATCCAGGGATGACACTTAAGCACAGAGACTTGACCCATTCGGGTCGGGTCGCTACAAGATGGTATCAGAGCACATGTTGACTGTAGCACGTGACCCTAGAAACTGGCAAGCCCATAGCAAAGATTTTTCTCTACAACTTTCCCTCTCAAAAAGATCTTTTACCTCTATTCTCTTCTGAGCTTATTCAAAAATTCTCTTTAGTGAGACCATACCCCTTTCCCCTTTTGACCACTCGAAGATTCCATTGATGAGACCACTCCAAGAAGTACAAGATATCGAAGAACTAAGACCACTTCGGAATGAAGAGTATTTTCCGTGCATCTGAATAATGGAAATTACAATGATTGAAGACCGGAGACAAGTAGAATTTGAAGGCTCTGAAGAATTCCCAGATTTGTATGACCTAGGAAGGCTACCCTTATGGAACTTGGTAGACTATGGAAGTTGTCAATACCCGAGATCAAGGTGTATTGGAGAAAGACCAAAACATGGAGAGTTGAGAACTCAAAGTTTTGTCAAGAAAACCCTAAGGCAGGAGATATCAACTGGCAAGATAGCTCATGGCAATGACAAGGGCAGAAACACGGTTATCCGTGATGTCATCACCATTGATACTGTGGTCACCGAGCTGAGCTAAGCATGCATTCCTTCGGAAGGATTGGATGGTAGAAGGCTGATGGAGCATCTATCAGCAAAGGATGCAGTTTTAAACTTAGCTGGTGTATCACCAAGATCTGGAGTAGTACATCAAGAAGTTAAGATGGAGCCACAAGAAGCCGTATTTGAAAGGAAACATTTCGTGAAGAACTCAGGACCCAAAAGTTGAAAGTAGCCAAGCTAGAGTAGAAAAACCTCGAGATACCGAAGATTCGTCAGGAACGGAAGGACAGTAGTACCATGGTTCATGCCAATGTTTAAACCCAGAAGTTTGGAATGCCACTCCAGAAATATTAAAGGACGTCATGAGAAACTTTTTGTCAGCAGAGAGGATCTGGCAGAAGAAATTGAGAAGGACAAACACGATCGGAAGAAGCCATTGGAGGCATGAACAAGACTTGAAGAGTTTGGCGACGTTGACCTTAGAAGACCAAACCCCTGTTATACACCTAAGTTAGATGCGATGATTGTGAGCTGTCATTTGTTTGATGTTTTTCGACAGCCACAACAAAAATCTGTCTTTTCAAAACTTTTGTTTGTATTGTGTGTATCCCTCTCCCTCTCTCTTATCTCACCCCAAAACCCATGGACCTAATAGAGGATGAATGGAGATGAGCTTGTATTTTCGGGACCGATGAGTCAATTGGAGACAGACCGATGGATTCAGAACATGGAGGATCATATGGAGAACAACCCTATAGTCGGAAAGGATATGGCCCAGCATGCTCTTCAATGCTTTGAAAGAGGTGCTGCTACTTGGTGGAGGATGTACCAAACCATCAATGGATGGCAAGGAGTAACCACTTGGAAAGAATTTAAGTTGACTTTGCTAAAGTCTCAGTTTGTGTCCCAGAAGTTGAAACCTTACGGAAAGGATATGAAGAAATCTTCTGCATGCAAGATTTGTGGAGAAATAGGACACACCCATAAAGAACACAAGGATGAATGCCCTAATTGTGAAGGAAGTCACCCAGTTGAAGAATGCCCCACTAGGCAGATTACTTGTTTCTTGTGTGAAGGGATTACCCACTATCCTACTCAGTGTCACTTTTACCCCATGGTACGAAGGACCGTACAACAGAAGAAAGAAGTAAAGAAAGGAGCCCTTATGGAAATTTTAGAAGAACCCGTGATGAAGGAAGATGTGGAGGACACACCTAAAGAAGACCCGAGTAAACCCTGCACTAAGTCTTGCTATTCATGTGGAGAAGAAGGACACATCTCCCAAAATTGTTTGAATGGGGATCTAGTAGAATTCCGGACAGAGGATGTAGAATATGACCCACAGGAAATAGAAGCCCAGATTGGAATGGAAAAGTCCAGAAAGAGAAGTAGATTGGATTCCAGGAAAGATCTGAGTCATGTCACCTGTTATAGGTGCAAGGAGTCAGGGCACTACCTCAACAATTGCCCAAAAAGGAAACCTTGAGACTTGTCAGAAGTAATATGTTTTAGTTGTAATGGAGCAGGGCACTTTGCCAGAGAATGCCCCAATGAGAAGGAAACTTGTGCTAGATAGTTGAGTTTGCAACAAAAGAAATGGAGTAGTAGAAGTGAGAACATTTTCTTTTATATTGAGGTGTTGAGTTGAGACATGTAATGGAAAAGTGAGAGATTGTAATCATTTGAGAATGAATAAAGTAGCATCGTTGGTACTGATATGGATTTTATGAGTTTTTACTCTATGAAGAAAGATTTTGACCATTTTGAGGATATGAGAAATATGGTCTATGGAAGATTTGTGCATTTTAAGGTTGGTAGTACCCTATAATGGATTTCCGACAAAATGAATACGAGTTTTGTCTCGATATGTGTGATACCCCAAGAGTATGTGGGATGAAGTTGGAGACCGTCAGTTGTTCGGACCAAATGTGATCAAGGAGTCGGAAGAGAATGTTAAGTTGATTCGAGATAGACTGAAGGTAGCTCAGTCCAGGCAGAAGAGTTATGTAGACTCAAAAACTCAAGGAGGTAGTCTATGAAATTGGAGACAGAGCATGTCTTCGTGTGACCCCTCTGCGAGGAGTTAAACGAATTGGAGTTAAGGTAAAGTTAGCCCCGAGTTTGTAGGACCATACCGAGTTTTGGAGCGTATGAGAGAAGTGGCCTACAAGTTGGAGTCACCCGAAGGACTGTCAGGAGTTCATGATGTGTTTCACGTTTCCCAGTTGAAGAAGTGCCATGCACAGATGGCCAATATTCCCTTGTAAGGACGCTTGACCCTGGAAAGGATAATGATGTTCCACGAAGTGGAATATGGACTTCATAACTATAAGTTTTTATCTCGGTATGAGGGATACCCCACGAGGATGAAGAGATCAATTACTATTGGATATAAAGGAGGTGTGATGTTGGAAATATGGATCAATGGAAACTCCTTGATGAGTCTGAGTAATCAAGTCTTAGTTTGGTGCCAATAGAAGGAAGATAGTACAATTGGATGGATTTAAGAATACTAGGAAGTTGGAAGTTGGAAAAATGATCAGTTGCCTAATGATAAGTTCAAGGACTACAAGTGATGAGACGTGCCATAACCCACAGGCCCCAGGACCTGCCAAGAAGCAAGCACATTCTTGCTGAAGGAAAAACCCTGGAGGAAGTTACGATTTTATCGATAGACGATTTTATAGGAGTTTACGCAAAACCTGAGAGTTGTGAAGGAACGATAGATGTTTGTCTGGCTTGCAGAATCAATGGATTATTCTGAACTTGGTTCGTCGACGAGAGAAATTCTGCAATGCTTGTGAGGATGACCGAGTGTTACAATGCGAGATTCGCTAAACCGTATACAAGGTAATGATTTGGGTGCGGGATGGATTGATCACCATACCGACTTACTCTTATTATTCGCCTTGCTATATGGGATGGTAAATCTGAGTGACTTACCTATAGTGGAGAGACGACGATCAAAACCTTGTTTAAGCCTTAGAATGGTATAGGTATTTTTCCTTGTACAAGGCAGTTTTTGCCAACCGTAGGTTATACGGTGAGGATCAACCTAGACCCATTTCATGCAGGAGAAACCATAAATTGTTGACCACCATGAGATATCGATAGTTGTTTAGTCTTGGCGCCAGACCGTCAGCTAAGAAGACCCAGTCTCGAAATAACCTTACCAAGATAAAAGGACAGAAGAATTGAGGAAAAGGTTATGCCACTACCGGAAGAGCTCAGAGAAGGAATTTTCTCGAGGATCTGAGAAGACCGACCCTGTCAAGAATAAGGATGGAGTATATGAGTATTGATGGGACCGTAACGATGTTTCTAAGGGTGGTAGCACCCCAGACCCCGGAGACGATTGATGGATTTTGAGGAGACCCCCAAACCCTAACCTTTTTCTTGCTAGCCTCTCCGAATCTCGAGGACGAGATTCATTTAAGGGTGGTAGGTTTGTAACATCCCAAAATTTTAAATTTTTGGAATGTTATTATAAATAAATAGAATTGATTGATTGTCTAAAAGTGAGTGAAATTCGAAACTTTTTGACAGTTAAATGAGAGGGAATAAAAGGAGTTTCCCAAAACTTTCATATTTGCTTTCTGATCTCCATGAATTCAAATTCTTTTCAAATACAAAACCCTTGAGCGAAGATGATATGACTTCTTCCATTTAAATTAAATGAAAGGGTATTTGAAAATAATTGGATTTCATTTGGAAATATTTCAATTCATAAACTTCATGCAACTCAATGATTTTCACGAGAGAAGATAAAATGACTTCTTCAAATTATATGAAATATGAGTTGGGAGTTTCAAAGAATTAAATTCAAAGTTCTTTTGAATTTATTTTCAATTTGTATTTATTTGAGTTTTATTCAAATTATTTTTCTCCAAAATCAAAATACATGGAAATTAGGGTAACATGATTCCCTAGAATAGAAAACTGGAGAAAAATTTATTCGAAATCATTTTGGAATTTTTAAAATGATTTTGTTGGATTCTATTAGACCAGTAGCACTCTTTGAATTATTAGAATTGGTGTGTATTTTATTTAATGCTAGAATAATGTTCATGTCGTAGAAAATCTTTTTCTGAAAATTTTGATATATTATATGCCTATATAATATTTTTATTTAATTTGATTTTATTATTTATTTGTCTGGAAAATAATGTTTAAAAAAATTACTTCCCTCCGCCGAACTGGGCCGGCCCCGCTCCTGCCAGGCCAAGGCCCAGCCCAACCGCGCGCCTCCTTTGTCTTCGAGCTCGGGACAGAGTCCTGAGCGGTTCCGCCTCGCCGCCGCCGTGTCCAAGCCGGGCACGCCGCCGCCTCCCTTGCCCCTGCCCCAAGCAGCGTCGCCCCGGCCTTTAAAAGCCGAGGTCCGACCACCCCGCCCGCTCCTCCTTCCTGCCACGCCGCCTCGCCTCGCCTGCCGTCGCTGCCGCCGAACTTAGCCGCTGCCGCCTCCTTGCACTGCACGCCTCCGCCGCGCCTGGATCCGCCGCCTGCGCCGCCGTTG
>NC_057797.1:641204982-641209734 GCF_018294505.1 Triticum aestivum
GTTGCCCGCCGCTGCGACCTCGCCGCCTCGCCGCACCTCTCCGCCGCCAGCGCCGCCGTCCCGCGCCACCGCCAACCATCGCCGGAGTTGCTGCTGCCGTCGATCGTCGCCGTTCGGTTTTCCTACCTGAACCGCTAATCCGGTAAACCGCCAGGTCCGGTTTATTTTTTTAGGGGTTTAGGCTTTTCTTCGGTTTTCCGTTTTAAAGCCCAGTTTTTCTTTTAATCTAGTTATTTAGTGAACGTTCACTGGTTAGGTATAGAAAACGAACGTTCGCCTTTTAGTTTTTTTCCTTTTTCTGTTTTAATTTCAGCCAGGGACCTATTCATGATAACTTTCTTCACAGATTAGTCCCTGTACTTCAATCTATCATTACTTTTTACCCGTTTACCCAAATCCAGCGAAACCAACGCTCACGTCTTCGTTACGATCTCCTCTATCCAGTAATCCAACTTAAACATGTTTTTGAAAAGTTTAAAATTTGAATTAGATCAGATTTGAATTCAAACTTCGTTTGATCATAACTTGAGTTTCGTAGCTCCGTTTGAGTTGATTCTTTTTGCAAATCAAAGCTCTTGACCTAAACATTCTAATAAGGCCAAATTCACATAATTTTGGTACTGTTAGAAATTGTTTTATGTTGCAAGAGTTATTTTCTTGGTTTTGATGTTTCCGAATCATCTTCTTCGTTCTTTTTGATCTTTTGAGTGATTGCTTATGTGTGGTTACTATTGCTTGCTTACGATAGATTGACCGGAGTGTGACAAGTAGAACTATCAAGAGTTTTGAGTGCGCATCATCTTCATCAACATTGCAGGCAAGTTCACACTTTGATCATACCTTTTCTACAACCCAGTTTTATTGCATTAGATCAATCCTCACCCATTGCATGATTAGGATCTAATTAAATTGTGGGATGGGAAGTAGATGACGTAGTACCTATTACCTGTTTATTATCAAACCTTTGGGAGTTACTTCTACGTTTGCTTATTATGCCATGCTATGCTAGTAGACGTGGATTGGGTGAGTGATATCCATGACAGATGTGAGATTGAAAATTAAGGGTTTATCTAAGGTGGCAACCTAACACACATCTGGGTGGATTGAGGCACCTGGGGTTACCAGGACTTGCCTGTTTTATTGGACCGCCACCCAGGCCCAAAGGGATCATGAGATTATTCATACTAGAAACTTCCGTGTGCAGCCACAAGCCATTATGAGCTCTGGCATAGTTGACTAAGTTGTGCGAACTCTTACAGTGGTAGACTAGCAGATGTAGGGGAAAGTAGGTGTATCGGTCTACCCGTCGTAAGGTGCTAGCGCTTCTGAAAGACTGTGTCTCGGTCATCCGTTTCTCAAACACCATGTAGTGCGAGAAACCAAACAGAGGCGATCGAGTCTTGTGGGGAAAAGTGCGCAAACCTTTGCAGAGTGTAATAAACTAATCATGATTAGCCGTGTCCCCGGTTATGAACGTCTTGAGTATCTAGTTCTTGGATTATCCTGTTGATCTCATCACGTTACTTTAAATGAATATTGTTGGGTTTAATGATGTTACTTAATTGGGATTGAGAATGCTGTCAACCATTCTCAATGTTTAACAACCACCATGATAGTTAAATAAAATTTATTCCTTTGCAGTAGGGAAATATTGGCTTTTCGCAAAAACCTTATAACCATAGAGCTTTTCCACCAGCCAAATATGCATGTAGTGATAGTCTTTATTCATCCTTCTCTATGGTGTGAATTTGCCAGTACATTCAATGTACTGACCCTCTGTGGCTGCAACGTCTCATGTTGCAGGATTATCATACGATGAGTAAGTGATACGTTAGGGTTACGATTTCTACACTCAACTTTGCCGTTGGTGTTGATGGGAATCCACAACCTTGTTACTTCTGCTATTTTGGATTTGAGGTAATAGTATTTACGTTACTTTTACATCTGATTTACCTCTGTTATAAATCCTCGAGTACTGTGTGTGTCAGCATACCGATCCAGGGATGACACTTAAGCACAGAGACTTGACCCATTCGGGTCGGGTCGCTACAATTTTACTCAACATCATATGATCCAAATATAATAGCAAAGCTCGTGATACATCAAGATCGTACCACCTCAAGAACACGAGAGAGAGAGAGAGAGAGAGAGAGAGAGATCAAACACATAGCTACTGGTACATACCCTCAGCCCCGAGGGAGAACCACTCCCTCCTTGTCATGGAGAGCACCGGGATGATGAAGATGGCCACCGGAGAGGGATTACCCCCTCCGGCAGGGTGCCGGAACGGGTCTAGATTGGTTTTTGGTGGCTACGGAGGCTTCTGGCAATGGAACTCCCGATCTATTGTGCCCTCCGGAAGTTTTACGATACGTAGGTATATATGGGTACAAGGGGTACGTCGGTGGACCGAAGGGGGGGCCATGAGGCAGGGGGCGCGCTCCAGGGAGGTGGGCGCGCCCCCTACCCTCGTGAGCTCCTCCTTCATCTTCTGACGTAGGGTCCAAATCTATCCGGTAGGTTTCCTTCCAAAAATATCTTCTCCAGTTGATTTCGTTCCATTTCGACTCCGTTTGATATTCCTTTTCTTCGAAACACTGAAATAGGCATAAAACAGCAAATCTGGGCTGGGTATCCGGTTAATAGGTTAGTCCCGAAAATAATATAAAAGTAGAAAATAAAGCCCAATATTGCCCAAAATAGTAGATAATATAGCATGGAGCAATCAAAAATTATAGATACATTGGAGACGTATCAATAAGATCCAGCAGTCTTGGACCCTCTGTCAAGAAAGCCACGAGGCGGTCACGAGGGTGGAGGGTGCCCCCCCTAGGGCGCGCCCCCTGCCTCGTGGGCCACTCGAAGCTCCACCGACGTACTTATTCCTCCTATATATATCAGCGTACCCCCAAACGATCAGGGACGGAGCCAAAAACCTAATTCCACCGCCGCAACTTTCTGTATCCACGAGATCCCATCTTGGGGCCTGTTCCGGAGCTCTGCCGGAGAGGCATCAATCACGGAGGGCTTCTACATCATATTCCAGGCCTCTCTGATGAAGTGTGAGTAGTTTACTTCAGACCTATGGGTCCATAGCTAGTAGCTAGATGGCTTCTTCTCTCTTTTTGGATCTCAATACAATATTCTCCCCCTCTCTCGTGGAGATCTATTCGATGTAATCTTATTTTTGCGGTGTGTTTGTTGAGACCGAGGAATTGTGGATTTATGATCAAGTCTATCTATGAATAATATTTGAATCTTCTCTGAATTCTTTTATGTATGATTGGTTATCTTTGCAAGTCTCTTCGAATTATTAGTTTGGTTTGGCCTACTAGATTGGTTGTTCTTGCCATGGGAGAAGTGCTTAGCTTTGGGTTCGATCGTGCGGTGTCCTTTCCCAGTGACAGAAGGGGCACCAAGTCACGTATTGTATCGTTTCCATCGTGGATAACAAGATGGGTTTTTTATCATATTGCATGAAACTATCCCTCTACATCATGTCATCTTGCTTAAGGCGTTACTATGTTTTTAACTTAATACTCTAGATGCATGCTGGATAGCGGTCAATGAGTGGAGTAATAGTAGTAGATGCAGAATCGTTCCGGTCTACTTGTCTCGGACGTGATGCCTATATACATGATCATACCTAGATATTCTCATAACTATGCTCAATTCTGTCAATTGCTCAACAATAATTTGTTCACCCACCGTAGAATACTTATGCTCTTGAGAGAAGTCACTAGTGAAACCTATGGCCCCCGGGTCTCTTTCTCATCATATCAATATCCATCACTTTATTATTGCTTTGCTTTTACTTTTTATTTTGCATCTCTATACCAAAAATACCAAAAAATATTATTTATCATCTCTATCAGATCTCACTTTCGTAAGTGACCGTGAAGGGATTGACAACCCCTAAGCGCGTTGGTTGCATTGAGCTATTGTTTTTGTGTAGGTACGAGGGACTTGTGCGTAGCCTCCTACTAGATTGATACCTTGCTTCTCAAAAACTAAGGGAAATACTTACGCTACTTTTGTCACATCCCTGGTCCTGTTATGCACTAGGCTAGACCTCATGTGAGCATCATGTTTTAATTCAAATGAAATTTGAATTGAGGGATTTTTAAAGCCTCAGAAACCTTCCAAAAATGATCAACATTAAAATCTTCTCAAAGAAGTCCAAGAAAATGTTCCTCTTAGTCTCTGAAAATATTGCAAAGAGGTAAAACTCAAAACAATATTTTTGGTATCTCAGAGTTAATTATTTTGGGCCTTTGAATTAAATAAATAACTATTTGCATTGGATATATATTTGATATATAAATAATGTATGTCCAATAATGCTGGAACATTTTATGTGGTTTGGTATATTTTAGTTCTAGCCACAACTATTTTCAAGATTTTATAAAATGGTTTAGTATTTTACTAAACTAAAACAACACAGAACAAAATAAATAAAAACAACAAAAATAGGAAAAGCAGAGAGGAGAGAAACCTTACCTGGCGCTCACCTGGTAGCCCAGCCGGCCCAGCTCCTGTGCGGCCCAGCCCACCAGGCGTTCACCCCCTGTCGTCTTCCTCCCCTCGCCCCAAAGCTGCTGCTGTCGCCGTGAGAAAGCGTCGCGCACGCAGGCTCCACCTCCTGCTTCGCGCTGGAGGCTCAACCTCCTCCCTGTCCCCGCGCCTGGAGACGCCTCGACCCCCTCTGTTCTTCCCCCCCCCCCTCTTTCCTGGCTCTCCCCCTCGCTTGCC
>NC_057797.1:641209872-641218017 GCF_018294505.1 Triticum aestivum
CTCGCTTGCCGCAGCCATGGCCGAACGCCACCATCGCCACCGACACCATTCGCCGCGGCCACAGCCACCGCCTAGCCTTCCCATCTGTCCAGGAGCTCCACCTCCGTCGTCTACGCCTCCTCAAGGGCACACGCGCCGCCGGACGCCCCCGAACGCCCACACCGCCGCCTTCTTCAACCTTCGGCCCCGTCGATCGCCGTCGTCGATTCGCCCCCCACAAGACATCTTCGAGCCCACTAACCCTCCCAACGGACTCGCGGTGAGCCCCTGAGTCGTTTCCCCCTTCTTCCCTGGTCGCTTTTGACCTCTAGGCCATAGCCCCGTCGTGGCCGAGAGCTCCATGCCGCCGCCGCGTAGCTCGTCGTCGTTTGAGCCAGCATCTGTCACGGCCGAGCACATATTTGTGCTCCTCGCGTCGTCAGGAGTTTGCTAAGACCCTCCACTAGTTTCCCCGTGCACCGGAGCTCCATTCTCGTTGAGGTCCGGAACTCCGGCGCCGCCGCAAGCTCGTTTCCGGCGAGCTCCGGCCACCACAGCCGCTGCCGCTCGCCCAGTTGGATGCGGCGCATCTTCAGCTACCCGTAGGAGCAAACCACGCGTCGAATGGTGCTCCGTAGCGAGCACACGTTGCATCTTCGTCGTCGGCCATGGTCATCGCCGGCGAAACTCCGGCGGGAGCTGACGTGGCGTTGCCATTAGCGGCTAATCCCCCCAATTAGCACACTAACAGACACTGACAGCGGGCCCCGTAGCGGGTCAAAGCCCGAGTCAACGCGGGATTAGTTCCTGTGTCACTGACGTGTGGACCCCACACGTCAGGTTTGACCTGGACCTGGCCGTTGACTCGCTGACGTCATGCTGGCGTCAGGCTGACGCAGTTGAATCATTTTCTGGAATTATTTTAATTCTAAATATTCAGGAAATTCCAGAAAATGTTCAAAACTTCAAAAATTCATAGTAATTCAACCGTAACTCCAAATTAAATAATTTATATATGAAAAATTATCAGAAAAATTCAAGGAATCCATCTGTACCATTTTCATGCATGTTAGAACAACTTATAGATGCTGTTTAGCACAAATCATATAAAGGGCATTTAAATAATCACATATGGAGTTTGAATTTGAATCTTGTATTCAAACCAACTTCATTTAATCTGTTGCTAGTTGCATTAGCTCAAAACACATTCATTTTGCCATGTCATGAGCATGCATCATATTGTGCATTGCATTGATTGTATTTCTTCTTTGTTGCCGGTATCTGTTCCCTCCCGGTAGATGATGTTCCGACGTTGTGATCGTTGACACTGATGAAGACTCAATGTTATCTTCAGAAGTGCCAGGCAAGCAAAACACCCTTGTTCATTCTGATAAAATCCCACTCTCTCGCTCCTGCTCTCTTTTAATGCATTAGGACAACAACGATTCAACTGTTACTTGCTGCGGTAGCTGAACCCCTTTATCCTTTGCATGACCTGTCATTGCCACAGTAAATAGATGAAACCCACTAGCATGAGTAGGAGTTGTTTGAGCCCTGTTGTGCCTACTCATTCTTGCTTGTTTGTCATGCCTGCTACTGCTTAGAGTTGTGTCAGGTCTGATTTTTCCGGGATGAACCAGAGGTGTGTGAACATGTCCTACTGTGTGTGAGCTAAGTGTGTGAACACGATTTGGTAAAAGGTGTCGGTGAGAGGCCATGTAGGAGTACATGGTGGGTTGTCTCATTGAAGCCGTCCTTAGGAACTGAGTTCTGTGTTTGTGATCCATGATTCAGCTACTACCATACATTGGGCCCTGAAATATGACCCCGCTCGACTTCTTATTCACCCTCGTCCTCTGTCTAGGAGTTGCAAGTAGTTTCTGGTGTTTGTAGTATGCTGGAGGCCGTGGACAGCGCTGACCGGAGGGGTGGGCTGTGATGCGGTAGGCACGTGGCCGGGTATACCGGGCGCCCGTTTGGTGTCATGGAACCCTGTTCACATCGTTTGGGGCTGTGAGCGAAACTCCGGCCGGATCTCCTCATGGATGGAACCCGAATAGGCGATAAACCTGGACTAGAGACTTGAGTGTTTAGGTAGGTCGTGGTCTACACCCACGTCGGCTTTCGCTTGAAGTCTGCCGAGCACATGTCGTGTGCAGACGCTAAGTGGTGGAAACATGTATGAAGAAGTACACCCCTGCAGGGTTAACATCATCTATTCGAATAGCCGTGTCCACGGTAAAGGACTTCTGGGTTGCTTATATCAGTTCATAGAGAGGTGAAAGTGGATACTCTAAAATACGCAAGATAAGCGTGAGTGCTATGGATGGCGCTCTCGTAGGGAGACGGGAGCGGATCCACAGTGGTGTATTGATATGGGGAATATGTGGACTCGTGTGCGCCACCTCAAAAGAGTTACATTGCAGTCGTAGTTCAGGATAGCCACCGAGTCAAAGCTGGCTTGCTGCAGTTAAACCCCACCATCCCCTTTGTTGATAATGATGCATATGTAGTTAGTTCTGATGTAAGTCTTGCTGGGTACATTTGTACTCACGTTTGCCTATTTTATGTTTTTGCAGAGAGACTTCGGTCTCACTAGTAATTTCGCGGGGACTTCGACGTTTAGCTTGTTACCTCAGCTAAGATCTTGTGCCCCGGCAGGATCTGGTAGATAGTCAGGCTTCTCAGCCTTTTTCAGTTATAGATGTCTGTACCCAGACATGATAGCTTCCGTTTGTGCTTTGATTTGTATGCTCTGATTGCTGGGTCATGAGACCCATGTTTGTAATATCTCGCTCCTCGGAGCCTATTGAATAAATTACTTGAGTCGTAGAGTCATGTTGTGATGCCATGTTGTATTTGCACATATCGAGCATATTGTGTGTATGTTATTGAAATGCTTGGTATGTGTGGGATCTGACCATCTAGTTGTTTATCTTTAGTAGCCTCTCTTACGGGGAAATGTCTCCTAGTGTTTCCACCGAGCCATGGTAGCTTGCTACTGCTCCGGAACACTTAGGCTGGCCGGCATGTGTCCTTCTTCGTTCCTGTGTCTGTCCCTTCGGGGAAATGTCACGCGATGAATATCGGAGTCCTGTTAGCCCGCTACAGCCCGGTTCACCGGAGTCCTGCTAGCCCAGTGCTACAGCCTGGATTCACTCGCTGATGACCGACACGTTCAATGCTGGGTCATGTATGCCTGTCCCTGTAAGTCTGTGCCACTTTGGGTTTATGACTAGCCATGTCAGCCCGGGCTCCTTATCATATGGATGCTAGCGACACTGTCATATACGTGTGCCAAAAGGCGCAAACGGTCCCGGGCAAAGGTAAGGCGACACCCGTGGGAATACCGTGCGTGAGGCCGCAAAGTGATATGAGGTGTTACATGCTAGATCGATGTGGCATTGAGTCGGGGTCCTGACAGCGTTGGTATCAGAGCTTGACTGTCTGTAGGATTACCAAGCCAAACTGGTCGAAGTTGAGTCTAGAAATTCTTTAGTTATATAAGGGAATTGTTTGTGGGATGGAACGTAAGGCTCTTTTTACTCCTTATACCTTATGCCCTTCTGATCTGAGTCATCTTATCTTTCCTACGGGGATTAAGAACTAGGCTATCTCTTCTTGCTATTAGGACCACGTGTTACTAATCAGTAGACTTATAAGATTGTTGGATTTAAGTCTCAGTTCAGTTCCTACTACTTCCGTATGTTAATTGTTGATCTTGGAACCTTGATATTGTGCTTCTGAGTGGTTATGCCACGATTTCGTAGTATGTCTCAAATCTTTTTGAGCATTTATAGCCGTTATGCTATCCGAGTCATCCCAGGTTTCTAAATAGTCTGATGTGTTTGCAAAATCCTTTCCCTCTGGTTTCGATGTTCCTTTATGCCAGCTCAATCACACTAATTGTTGAGTTGATGTACTCTACTGCCTCGACCTTTATGTTGGAGTTATTATTATGACCCTAGGTGTCTCAGGGGATCATCTAGTGGTCTAGCCATGATTTGTATCCTAGTGTGATGATTCTGGCCTTTATTCTCGAAAGCATTCCGTGATGCTACTTAGTAGTAGGTATTCTACTCCTGGGTTTGAACCCGAGATTCACCCTACTTACTTCATGTTAATAGTAATTGCTAGCTCCCTTAGGTTATTAGTAACCTTTGCGTTAGTCCTCGAGGTCCGTGGTATATCGTTCTTCCAAATACCATGAACCATTATGGCAGAAGTTTGTTGGATCAAAAGATCACAACAGGCCCTCTATGAGTTCTCCATTCTATATTGCGACTCTGCTAGCTCAACCTTTCTGCATGGGTTATCCGGAAGAATTATGTTGAACTTGGTTCGACATACTAATCTATGCATCCACAACTCAGAAAGTTATATGTTCCTTTGAGTTGTCCCTCTTTAGTTGTCTACTGACCTTTGTCTATCAATTGATAGTCAAGAGTATGCATGCATTCGTTTATCGATGCCTATTACTCTTGTGGTCCGTCAAACCATTCTATCGTAGAATGATAGGAGAAACAAACTCCAGTACCTCTTCCATATCTAGGATTGGGTCAAAGCAATTGTGCTCCGCAGATCAAAATGCCAGCCCACCTTTTGATTCTGTTCTACCCTGAAGTATTACCGTCTTTATGTCAGGATTTTCATGGGGATTGCACCGGCTCTTGTGAATTCTTGATGTAGTGATACTTCTCGCCATCATTATTCATCCCTCGGTTCCGTGTTGTCGCAACCGGAATGCCGACAAGTGAATCGTGATGTGTGAATTCAATACTCCTAGCAACCTTGTTGCTTGGTAGTTAATGGACAATAATTTCATTCTTAGCGTGTTGGTTTTTGAATCGTCCTTCTAAGACTGATCGTGCTACCTAGTCCTTATTTCGGTGCACCCTTCGATTGATGAGTTAGGATCTTGTCAAGTCCTCACTCATTTGATCATATCGTCTTGCCCTCAAAAGCAAGATTGTTCTCGAGCTTAGTAACATATCGGTGGTTCGTGATTTTCCGAAGATCTTCTCGAAAGTATTACCAGGTTGTCACCTGACCGCTGTGTTGAGCTCGTGATCAAGTTGGTTTCTTGTGAACCACCCTTCTCCAAGAATCTGTGTTGGATATCCCTGAGCTAGTTGGTTAAGCTAGACAACAACTTGGAGGGTTGGAAGATAAAAGCTTGCCTGACTTAGTTCGTCCCAAAGGGATATTCTTGTGTAGTGTGTGTTGAAGAAAGATGATATCTTCATCGATTGGTCTCTGTGATCAGTTGCTGGACCTATTGTCTTATCAATCCTTTGATTGAGTGTGGGCTATCGTCAAATCAAATTAGTACCAACAATTCTCGTAATGTTGTCTTATTCGTGGTTGATCCCTCGAGCATACACCATTACATCTTTGGTCTGACCAATGCTATCACCGTGTTCACTTAACTATGGAATTCCTTTTAAAAGGAAACCTAGATGAATTGTTGTTGAGCCCATTGGCAACATCCTTATCTCCTCCATGATGTTGTTGAACATTAAGCTAGTGTTGGAAACTTTTGAAAGCATTTTCTTCATGCTAGCTCATGAAGTATTTGTTTGATGAAAGGAGTGACTTCCTCTTATCCACATGCATTTGGTGAAAGTTGCCGCCGTGAATTTGAGAAAGATTGTTTTGTTTCCTTTGGAATCATCCCCAAATCAGTCATGCACACGTGCGAAGTATTCTGTAGTCTGGAGGCTTGCAACCTTCATTCTATATGTGTCCCTAGCACACTAAGCCACTGATTGACTTGTTCAAGGAAAAGAAATCTATGCTTGGGATCTAATCCATGGACTTGCGTAAAGACTTCGATATCCTCGATGATGGTTCTCCACCTGAACTCGGTAGTGTTTTATTGTAAGACTACCACGTGGTCATGCTTGTCTAGGACATCGTGTTCACATGTTGTAGCAGAACCAGCTCATGTTTTGGAGCTTACTATCGTAGTTCATTCCCCGAGAATCTCGCAACGTCATCTCGTCGATTTGTGTTGCAAACTTTCATTTTTCTTCCTAGACTCGATGAGTCTGGAATATCCTGACACCAACCAGATCTGAATCTCAGGCAGATATGATGGTTTGGAACATTTCCCAAGAACTATAATATTGGTCCCTCGATAACCGGTAAAGTGGATGTCGTGGCCAACACACCCAGCCGGAAGACCTATTATTGTAGTATCTTGTTTGAGGAAGTTGGCCACCTCCCCATAAGGATTTCGTAGGATTTACCTCCATAACAGTTCCTTATGGATTCTGTTGCTCCCGAAGTCCGACCTTTACTTGATGTTCTAGTTATCAAACCATATCTATGAATGGGTTACACTAGCACGTCAAGGAGAACATTAGAAGCGGAGTGCTAAATGTCTCTCGGTCGATCATCCAGATTTTATTTCCTTGTCCCCGCCAAGGGTGAAATCTGAGAAAGTGTTATCCTCCTTTGCATCTGCATCGTCCATCGCTATTCATCATGGTAGTATGTTGTGTTGTCAGCACCCTTGACACGGATGTTGATAAAACCTTGATGATTGTGGAAATGCTCAAGTTCTTGAGAGCACGTACAAGCGCTACGTGTTATCATCGGCTCTAACTGGGATTCCTCTCAGTTTCCTCGGCAATGCTATGACCTTTTCAAACAGTGAATTCACTCTCTATTGATGAGCCTCTCCCCAGTTACCAGAATCATTCCCAGCATTTGCATTTTGTTCCCAGCTTGCACCGCCAATGTGCCATTCTACCATGGGTCTCTTCCATTTCCGGTGGTAAGCAAGTTCATCCATTACGTTGTCTTCAACAAGGTAATCCACATCAGCCAAGTCCGAGTATACCATTCCACCGACCCCCTCCAAACGATTGCTC
Source organism: Triticum aestivum (assembly GCF_018294505.1). Lineage (NCBI taxonomy): Eukaryota > Viridiplantae > Streptophyta > Magnoliopsida > Poales > Poaceae > Triticum > Triticum aestivum. Next base: position 641,216,730 of record NC_057797.1, read on the forward strand.
GAGAATTTCCTTAGGCTGGTTTAAAGAGTCTCAATGATCTCTGAATCAAAGGTAATTCTTTTTGCCACTTAAGGGGATATTTCTACGAGTCACCTTCCGTAAGGTGCATCGTTATGGTATCATGGAAACTCAACTCCTCGCTACGTTGACAACCGTTCACCACCCTCTTAGGTGTGGAATTGTGGTCTACCTAGTGAACCTTCGTCATCTGCTTCACTCCATTCCTATGGATGTGTGCTTCGCCTCTCAGCTCGAGAGATGTTGCTATGTCTCATTCCGTGAGTTAATCCTGAGTTGTTCGACCTTCGAGAAGAACCATTCTTTTAGGATCTTTCCTTTCCTCTCGTTGTCATGTTAGTTGGAGTTCTCAGAGCAAGACTTCGAGACAAAGATGGTGATCGAATCAACGCTTTGATAAAGTGCACCCTGGATCGTGAAGATTGTGCTAGTTTGCGTTTCCCCTTCACCCTACCCTACGCTTGAATCTCGGGACGAGATTTTTGTTTAGTGGGGGTGAGTTGTCACATCCCTGGTCCTGTTATGCACTAGGCTAGACCTCATGTGAGCATCATGTTTTAATTCAAATGAAATTTGAATTGAGGGATTTTTAAAGCCTCAGAAACCTTATAAAAATGATCAACATTAAAATCTTCTCAAAGAAGTCCAAGAAAATGTTCCTCTTAGTCTCTAAAAATATTGCAAAGAGGTAAAACTCAAAACAATATTTTTGGTATCTCAGAGTTAATTATTTTGGGCCTTTGAATTAAATAAATAACTATTTGCATTGGATATATATTTGATATATAAATAATATATGTCCAATAATGCTGGAACATTTTATGTGGTTTGGTATATTTTAGTTCTAGCCACATAACTATTTTCAGGATTTTATAAAATGGTTTAGTATTTTACTAAACTAAAACAACACAGAACAAAATAAATAAAAACAACAAAAATAGGAAAAGCAGAGAGGAGAGAAACCTTACCTGGCGCTCACCTGGTAGCCCAGCCGGCCCAGCTCCTATGCGGCCCAGCCCACCATGCGTTCCCCCCCTGTCGTCTTCCTCCCCTCGCCCCAAAGCTGCTGCTGTCGCCGTGAGAAAGCGCCGCGCACGCAGGCTCCACCTCCTGCTTCGCGCTAGAGGCTCAACCGTCCCCGCGCCTGGAGACGCCTCGACCCCCTCTGTTCTTCCCCCCCCCCTCTTTCCTGGCTCTCCCCCTCGCTTGCCGCAGCCATGGCCGAACGCCACCATCGCCACCGACGCCGTTCGCCGTGGGCACAGCCACC
>NC_057797.1:641218156-641227361 GCF_018294505.1 Triticum aestivum
GGCACAGCCACCGCCTAGCCTTCCCATCTGTCCAGGAGCTCCACCTCCGTCGTCTACGCCTCCTCAAGGGCACACGCGCCACCGGACGCCCCTGAACGCCCACACCGCCGCCTTCTTCAACCTTCGGCCCCGTCGATCGCCGTCGTCGATTCGCCCCCCACAAGACATCTTCGAGCCCACTAACCCTCCCAACGGACTCGCGGTGAGCCCCTGAGTCGTTTCCCCCTTCTTCCCTGGTCGCTTTTGACCTCTAGGCCATAGCCCCGTCATGGCCGAGAGCTCCATGCCGCCGCCGCGTAGCTCGTCGTCGTTTGAGCCAGCATCTGTCACGGCCGAGCACATATTTGTGCTCCTCGCGTCGTCAGGAGTCTGCTAAGACCCTCCACTAGTTTCCCCGTGCACCGGAGCTCCATTCTCGTTGAGCTCCGGAACTCCGGCGCCGCCGCGAGCTCGTTTCCGGCGAGCTCCGGCCACCACAGCCGCTGCCGCTCGCCTAGTTGGATGCGGCGCATCTTCAGCTACCCGTAGGAGCAAACCACGCGTCGAATGGTGCTCCGTAGCGAGCACACGTTGCATCTCCGTCGTCGGCCATGGTCGTCGCCGGCGAAACTCCGGCGGGAGCTGACGTGGCGTTGCCATTAGCGGCTAATCCCCCCAATTAGCACACTAACAGACACTGACAGCGGGCCCCGTAGCGGGTCAAAGCCCGAGTCAACGCGGGATTAGTTCCTGTGTCACTGACGTGTGGACCCCGCACGTCAGGTTTGACCTGGACCTGGCTGTTGACTCGCTGACGTCATGCTAGCGTCAGGCTGATGCAGTTAAATCATTTTCTGGAATTATTTTAATTCTAAATATTCAGGAAATTCCAGAAAATTTTCAAAACTTCAAAAATTCATAGTAATTCAACCGTAACTCCAAATTAAATAATTTATATATGAAAAATTATCAGAAAAATTCAAGGAATCCATCTGTACCATTTTCATGCATGTTAGAACAACTTATAGATGCTGTTTAGCACAAATCATATAAAGGGCATTTAAATAATCACATATGGAGTTTGAATTTGAATCTTGTATTCAAACCAACTTCATTTAATCTGTTGCTAGTTGCATTAGCTCAAAACACATTCATTTTGCCATGTCATGAGCGTGCATCATATTGTGCATTGCATTGATTGTATTTCTTGTTTGTTGCCGGTATTTGTTCCCTCCCGGTAGACGATGTTCCGACGTTGTGATCGTTGATACTGATGAAGACTCAATGTTATCTTCAGAAGTGCCAGGCAAGCAAAACACCCTTGTTCATTCCGATAAAATCCCACTCTCTCGCTCCTGCTCTCTTTTAATGCATTAGGACAACAACGATTCAACTGTTACTTGCTGCGGTAGCTGAACCCCTTTATCCTTTGCATGACCTGTCATTGCCACAGTAAATAGATGAAACCCACTAGCATGAGTAGGAGTTGTTTGAGCCCTGTTGTGCCTACTCATTCTTGCTTGTTTGTCATGCCTGCTACTGCTTAGAGTTGTGTCAGGTCTGATTTATCCGGGATGAACCAAAGGTGTGTGAACATGTCCTACTGTGTGTGAGCTAAGTGTGTGAACACGATTTGGTAAAAGGTGTCGGTGAGAGGCCATGTAGGAGTACATGGTGGGTTGTCTCATTGAAGCCGTCCTTAGGAACTGAGTTCTGTGTTTGTGATCCATGATTCAGCTACTACCATACATTGGGCCCTGAAATATGACCCCGCTCGACTTCTTATTCACCCTCGTCCTCTGTCCAGGAGTTGCAAGTAGTTTCTGGTGTTTGTAGTATGCTGGAGGCCGTGGACAGCGCTGACCGGAGGGGTGGGCTGTGATGCGGTAGGCACGTGGCCGGGTATACCGGGCGCCTGTTTGGTGTCATGGAACCCTGTTCACATCGTTTGGGGCTGTGAGCGAAACTCCGGCCGGATCTCCTCATGGATGGAACCCGAATAGGCGATAAACCTGGACTAGAGACTTGAGTGTTTAGGTAGGTCGTGGTCTACACCCACGTCGGCTTTCGCTTGAAGTCTGCCGAGCACATGTCGTGTGCAGACGCTAAGTGGTGGAAACATGTATGAAGAAGTACACCCCTGCAGGGTTAACATCATCTATTCGAATAGCCGTGTCCACGGTAAAGGACTTCTGGGTTGCTTATATCAGTTCATAGACAAGTGAAAGTGGATACTCTAAAATACGCAAGATAAGCGTGAGTGCTATGGATGGCGCTCTCGTAGGGAGACGGGAGCGGATCCATAGTGGTGTATTGATATGGGGAATATGTGGACTCGTGTGCGCCACCTCAAAAGAGTTACATTGCAGTCGTAGTTCAGGATAGCCACCGAGTCAAAGCTGGCTTGCTGTAGTTAAACCCCACCATCCCCTTTGTTGATAATGATGCATATGTAGTTAGTTCTGATGTAAGTCTTGCTGGGTACATTTGTACTCACGTTTGCCTATTTTATGTTTTTGCAGAGAGACTTCGGTCTCACTAGTAATTTCGCGTGGACTTCGACGTTTAGCTTGTTACCTCAGCTACGATCTTGTGCCCCGGCAGGATCTGGTAGATAGTCAGGCTTCTCAGCCTTTTTTAGTTATAGATGTCTGTACCCAGACATGATAGCTTCCGTTTGTGCTTTGATTTGTATGCTCTGATTGCTGGGTCATGAGACCCATGTTTGTAATATCTCGCTCCTCGGAGCCTATTGAATAAATTACTTGAGTCGTAGAGTCATGTTGTGATGCCATGTTGTATTTGCACATATCGAGCATATTGTGTGTATGTTATTGAAATGCTTGGTATGTGTGGGATCTGACCATCTAGTTGTTTATCTTTAGTAGCCTCTCTTACGGGGAAATGTCACCTAGTGTTTCCACCGAGCCATGGTAGCTTGCTACTGCTCCGGAACACTTAGGCTGGCCGGCATGTGTCCTTCTTCGTTCCTGTGTCTGTCCCTTCGGGGAAATGTCACGCGATGAATATCAGAGTCCTGTTAGCCCGCTACAGCCCGGTTCACCGGAGTCCTGCTAGCCCAGTGCTACAGCCTGGATTCACTCGCTGATGACCGACACGTTCAATGCTGGGTCATGGATGCCTGTCCCTGTAAGTCTGTGCCACTTTGGGTTTACGACTAGCCATGTCAGCCCGGTCTCCTTATCATATGGATGCTAGCGACACTGTCATATACGTGTGCCAAAAGGCGCAAACGGTCTCGGGCAAAGGTAAGGCGACACCCGTGGGTATACCGTGCGTGAGGCCGCAAAGTGATATGAGGTGTTACATGCTAGATCGATGTGGCATTGAGTCGGGGTCCTGACAACTTTGCTACATCATCCTCTCCTCTTTGGGGAAATCCAAAGCAGTGCTCAAGAGGTAGAAGACATCTTTTATGATTATGAGGAGTCATTAAAATATTATATGCTAAGAGGTTGATGTTGGACAAGGAAGACAACATAATGGGTTATGTTTCCTTATATCCGAATAGAAGTTATATTGTCATGGATCCTCCAACATGTTGAGTTTGCTTCCCATCCCATGATAGTCAAATCTTTTGCACCGAGTAGAGATACTACTTGTGCATCCAAAATCCCTTAACCTAGTTTCGCCATAAGAGTCCACCATACCTACCTATGGATCATACCTACCTATGGATTGAGTAAGATCCTTCAAGTAAGTTGTCATCGGTGCAAGCAATAAAAATTGCTCTGTAAATATGTATGATCTTTTAGTGTGAGGAAAATAAACTTTATACGAACTTGTGATATGGAAGAAATAAAAGACACATACTGCATAATAAAGTTCTTTATCACAACCGACAATATAAGGTGACGTACTTTTGCATTAAGATTTTGTGCATCCAACCATAAAAGTGCATGACAACCTCTGCTTCCCTCTGCGAAGGGCCTATATTTTATTTTCCTTCCTACATTTGTACAAGAGTAATGGTGATCTTCACCTTTCCTTTTATATTTTCTCTTTTTGGCAAGAACTATATGTTGAGGAAGATATATATATATATATATATATATATATATATATATATATATATATATATATATACGCACACACATACATACATACATACATAGATATCCACTCGGATGTAGTTGATCATAAATTATTATTGTTGACATTACCCTTGAGGTAAAAGGTTGTGAGGCGAAGTTATAAGCCCCTATCTTTCTTTGTGTCCGATTGAGGCTTTAATCTCATAAGTGTCTCGTGAGTGTTAGCAATTGTGAAAGACTAAAAGATAGTTGAGTATGTGCACTTGCTACATAAATGCTCTTACATCGACTCTTTCTGACATTGTGATAAATTGCAATTGCTTCACTGACTGAGATCATAGTTTGTTGGTTTTCCATAAAGTTTTTGATTCATACTTTACCTTGTGAACGAATTGTTACTTTAGCATAAGAAATTATATGACAATGTATGTTGCTGTTCTAAAGATGATCATGATGCCCTCATGTCCGTATTTTATTTTATGGACACCTCTATCTCTAAACATGTGGACATGATTATCGATTTCGGCTTTCGCTTGAGGACAAGCGAGGTCTAAGCTTGGGGGCGTTGATACGTCCATTTTGCATCATGGTTTTATATTAATATTTATTGCATTATGGGTTGTTATTTCACATTATGGTACAGTTCTTATGCCTTTTCTCTCGTATTTTGCAAGATTTACACAAAGAGGGAGAATGCCGGCAGTTGGAATTCTGGACCGGAAAGGAGCAAATCTGAGAGACCTATTTTGCACAACTCCAAAAGTCCTGAAAATTTCCGTAGAATTATTTTGGAATATGCAAGAATTATTGGGTAAAGACACTACCAGAGGGGAACCACCAGGTGGCCACAAGCCTCAGGGGCACGCCCTACCCCCTAGAGCGCGCCCCTAGGGCTTGTGGTCCCCCTGGTAGGTCTTTGGTGCCCATCTTCTGCTATATGAAGCGTTTTGACCTGGAAAAAAAATCATAAGAGAGCTTTCGGGATGAAGCACCACCGTTTCGAGGAAGAACCTGGGTAGAAGCAATCTAGGGCTCCAACGGAGCTATTCTACCGGGGAAATCCCTCCCCGAGGGGGAAATCGAAGCCATCTTCATCACCAACGGTCCTCTCATCGAGAGGGGGTCAATCTCCATCAACATCTTCACCATCATCATCTCCTCTCCAAACCCTAGTTCATCTCTTTTATTCAATCTTTGGCTCAAAACCTGAGATTGGTACCTGTGGGTTGCTAGTAGTGTTGATTACTCCTTGTAGTTGATGCTATAGTTGGTTTATTTGGTGGAAGATCATATGTTCAGATCCTTAATGATATTCAATACCCTTCTGATCTTGGACATGAACATGCTTTGTGAGTAGTTACATTTGTTCCTGAGGACATGGGAGAAGTCTTGTTATAAGTAATCATGTGAATTTGGTATTCGTTCGATATTTTGATGAGATGTATGTTGTCTTTCCTCTAGTGGTGTTATTTGAACAACGACTACATGACACTTCACCATGATTTCAGCCTAGGGGGAGGCATTGGGAAGTAATAAGTAGATGATGGGTTGCTAGAGTGACATAAGCTTAAACCCTAGTTTATGGGTTGCTTCGTAAGGGGCTGATTTGGATCCACATGTTTCATGCTATGGTTAGATTTATCCTAATTCTTATTGCATAGTCGCGGATGCTTGCGAGAGGGGTTAATCATAAGTGGGAGGCTTGTCCAAGTAAGGACAACACCTAAGCAGCGGTCCACCCTGTCGGATGTGGGGTTCTGGCAAACCCTTAAGGTTCGAACACTAGGGTGCGCGCGAAGTCTTTCCTTTCCACCAATCGACGCCCTAGCTCACTAAGATCCCGCGGACGAACTCGACGAACTCACAACACATAAAGACACAACATTTATACTGGTTCAGGCCACCATTGTGGTGTAATACCCTACTCCAATGTGGTGGTGGTGGATTGCCTCTAGGGCTGATGATGAACAGTACAAGGGAAGAACAGCCTCCTGAGGTTGAGGTGTTCCTGAGCTCGGTGAGCTTGTGTTTGTGTGGGTGGTCTGAATGATCCGTCCCTATCTAAGGTGGTGCCGAGTCCTATTTATACTGGCCCTGGTCCTCTTCCCAAATATCAAGCAGGAAGGAAGCCAACAATGGCGAGCTAATTCGAAGGGGGGCAGCTAGTACAAGCTATCCTGACAAAAGTGGTCTTCACCTGCCAAAGGCTCTAGTGGTGACGTCATCTTGGGCCCCACGATGAACTCCGTCTTGCCGTCCTCTTGGTCTTGGTCTCGTTGCACCAATATACAACCTTTGCCTGATGCCTCGGTACTCTTTGCCTGCACTGGCCTCCTTAGCACCAAAGAGGAAACAAGGACGCTGCGCGCTCTGGTGCCTGCCTGGTGCCGTGCGTCATGGCTCACGTCACGAGGGTCTCGTGAGGTTTGCCCCGCCTTGATATCTCCGCTCCTCGTGAGCCTGCCTAGCTGGGCTACTACCGAGGAGGTCTTGCGTCATCCGCCTCGCGAGGGTCTTGGATGCTTTGCTAGTGAAGATGGGCCGTACGGCCTGCAGGCTCAGCCACGCCGCGGGCCGTACGGCCTGCAGGCTCAGCCACGCCGCGGGCCGCAGGCAGGCAAGTCTGGGGACCCCCGTTCCCAGGACACCGACAGTAGCCCCCGGGCCCAAGGTGCGCTCGGGCTTGGCTTCGCGGCGAAACCAAGGGCCAAGTACGGAGCACCGCGGGCCCCAAAAGCCTGCGGCCTTGATTGACGCGCGGCGGTTGATTGGACGTGGGCGTCTCCGTTTCCCCATGCTACCTCGGTAACTCCTTGACTTGACAAGTCCCTGCGACATGCAAGGAAAACCATCATTACATGCGATCATGGGAGACGCCGGTTGGCCTTCCCTTGCTATAAATGGGGAGGGGGCGGAGCCCCCGTTGCCCATATCTTCCTCGCTTGCTTACTTCTTCCTCCATGTTCCACTGCTTTCAACAATGGCGCTCGTCATAAAGTTTTCTACTGAAGAGAAAGGAAAGGCTCCCCGTGATGATCCGGGCCCTCTTCCGCCAAAGAAGAGGTCAATCCATCGCCGTGATGAAGCGGTGATGCAGGTGGTGTCGCGGCCTTGATGCGAGCGGCCTCCTCCCGGGTACCGCTGCCCTTGTACGCCCAAGCCGAGGGCTCGGGAGGACAGAGTGACGAGCAGCGCCACCCACGCCGCACACAGGGTCGCTGCACCATGGCGACGTGTGCTTTCGCCCCTAGGGTTCACGCCGTGGACTCCTCGCGTGAGTTGGTGCTGTGGGCGCCGAGGGGACCTCTCGAGCTCCAGGATCCGCTTCCTGCGGTTCTTCTCCGACGTGATGCCGCCGAGGGGGCCTCTCGAGCTCTGGTTGCAGCATAGCGACTGCAGCGCTCGAGCGACCGGAGCGGAGATCAAAGCGGTCCCCACCGGCAAGATCTTCATGACAAGCGGCTGGGGCGAGATCGCGCGGGTCTGCCGTGCGTGGGGTGCCCTCGCGATCCACTTTGAGTATGACAGTGTATCCACGCTCTTCTTCAAGGTCTTCGATGCTGAGGGCCGCCGCCTGGAGTGCTGCTCCGAAGAGGAGCGCGAGGCTGATGCGCGCCCTGCTCGCGACCACTCCAGCAGCAGCATCCCTTGGGAGTCCAGCATCTCTCTTGAGCTCTATGAGACTACGGAGACGAGCGACTACAACTACGTGCCCTCGAGCTCTCGCCGCGCTCGGAGCAGAGCTTAGCGCCCGGCCGTCGCCACCGCTGATCTGGATATGGTTGGCACCGGCCTCCCGTGGCCCACTGTTGATGATGGCGTCCACCACGGAAGGATGTAGATAGGATTCCCCTTAGTATCGGCTTTTGTTTCCTGTAATGAATTATGTATTACCCCGTGGGTGCATGTAAGGGTCCGTAATATCTTTTGTGCTTATCTTCCCTATTATGAGAATTTGGTGAACGCATGTCCCATTAAGGCTCGGTCCACCCTTTCTTCCCTCACGATAGCTTGTTGCTCTACGCCAACAGGTCCCGGTTCCTAGGTAGGCTACAGCCGTCGCTGGTATGCCAGGTCGCGTCCTATGGTCAAGCCCAGGAGGTGTGCAGCCCGAGGTCCAGTAAGAGCCCCTGAGGCGCGATGCTCAGGAGGTCCCCCTTTGTGACGCCCCGAGACCGATGTGCCAGGTGTCTTCCAGTTATTCGCTGTTGTTGCCAGGTCATTTGCTTGCGTGTTGCATTTCATCATGTCATCATGTGCATCGCATCATCATGTTTTCAAAACCTGCATCCGTCCGGGTTCCCCCAGTTCCCTCTGTTGTCCGTTCTGAGCCCAGACACACTTGCACGCGCCCACGGCATGTCCGAAATATTATTTTATAAGTGGCCGGAAAATGTTCTCGGAATGGGATGAGAGTTAACGTGTGGTCTTACTATAGTGTAGATAGACCGCCTGTCAATTTTCATCACATTCGGAGATCGTTTGATGCCCCAACGGATAACTATAGCGGCATTATAGCCGGTCTAACGTCGGACGTTTTCGGTCTCCGGAAACAGATGATGGGCCCTCTCTCTCTCTTCTCCCCCTCGCAGTCTCGCCACAGCCCACCTAGTCCATCCTCCTTCCCCTCTTTGCTTTCGGAGTTGTCCGATGCGACCGCACGGTCCGAAACCCTCTCTGCACAGTGCATCGAACCCCTCATGTGAGCGTCCGAAAGTTGTCCCAGACCCGACCCGGGGTGTCGCCACCGTTGTGTCCAGATCATCCCCAAACGTCTACATCACGTCACCATTTTCTTATTTGGACTTCCTAGCTATTTTATTTGCGATCGTCCGATTGCGATCGTAGGGTCGAGATAGCCTCTAACCTAATCCGTGATGTATATTTATAGTCCACCCCTAGTCTAATTTCAGACCAAATCCCTAAATTCTAGGGATCCTCCCAGCCGCCGCCGCCGCCGCACTCTTTCCCCAACATCGGGATCCCAATCGCTCGAACCAAATCCATCTCCTCCTCGTTTTCACCACAAGCCCAACCAGCGAGCTCCCATGGCCGCCGCTGGTCGCCTCGTCTCTCCAGGTCGCAGCGCGCCCTTCCTTTCATCTGGTTCCCTGCTCTCTCTCTCGCTATCTCAGTTTCGCTCTCTCTCTCTCTCTCTCTCTCTCTCTCTC
>NC_057797.1:641227371-641299279 GCF_018294505.1 Triticum aestivum
CCGCCGCAGCCGTGCCTGTTCCCGCCTCTGCTTCGGACGGGAGGAGCTTGTCCGGCACCGTTGACCGCGCCCTTCCTTCGCCTACGTGGACCGCAGCCACGCCTCTGGCCCAGCGCCACCCAGCGAGGCCCAGCGCGTCCCTCTCCTCTCCGTAGTGGGCCTCAGCCCAGGGTGAGCAACCCCCACTCCTGTGCACTTTTGGGGCCGGCCAGATTCGGCCCAGTTCCTATTTTTTTTCAGATCTGCGTTTTAGCCATTTATCCTGAGATTGCAGTTTTACAGAAAAGACCCTCATGTTCATGCATATAATAACTCACAATTCGTGCATCGGATTAAAATGATTTATATATGAAACTTGCTCAGAATTTTGTCTAGTTTATTAATATGACACTTTCATCCATGTTTAAAATGTCTAAAATGATGTTTGGTTAAATTTACTCCTATGCCATGTTAAAATGCTTTAATTCATAACTAAATAACCATAGCTCCGAATTAAATAATCTTTATATGTAAATGGGGTAGAAAAATGCCTAGTTTAACTTGGTGGCATCACTTTGCATGTTCAATAACTCTAAAATTATGTTTAGGGCAGAACAGTACCAAACCTAATATATGCATATGAGGATTTACCGAAAATGTAATTCGTTGCTTCCGGCCTCATTTAAACTTGACTAGATAGGTAGTTTTACTTTGCTTCACCCGCTTGCCATGTTTAACAACATTTAATATTGTTGGGTACATAAACAAGAGAGAACTAAATAATTGATGTGCTGTTCCGTCAATATGCAACTCGTTGCATATTGAGCCCCACTTAACTTGTAGTGTTGTTTGTGCACTTTGCCATGCCATGCTTCATTAAACCGGACATGCATCATACTTGTTTGCGCATCGTGCCATGTTGTTGTAGTGGTTGTTTACTTTGTTGTTTACTTTCTTTCCGGTGTACTTCGTCTCGGTAATCTGGTAACATCGCGTTTGTGAGGAACCGTTCGAATACGCCCATTTGTCTTCTTCATGGACTCGTTCTTCTTCCTTGCGGGATTTCAGGCAAGATGACCATACCCTTGAAATCACTTCTATCTTTGCTTGCTATATGCTCGCTCTTTTGCTATGCCTATGATGCGATACCTACCACTTGCTTATCATGCCACCCATATTGTTGAACCAAGCCTCTAACCCACCTTGTCCTAGCAAACCGTTGATTGGCTATGTTACCGCTTTGCTCAGCCCCTCTTATAGCATTGTTAGTTGCAGAGGAAGATTGAAGTTGTTCCTTGTTGGAACATGTTTACTTGTTGGGATATCACATTATATCTTATTTAATTAATGCATCTATATACTTGGTAAAGGGTGGAAGGCTCGGCCCTATGCCTGGTATTTTGTTCCACTCTTGCCGCCCTAGTTTCCGTCATATCGGTGTTATGTTCCCGGATTTTGCGTTCCTTACGCGGTTGGGTTATAAGGGGAACCCATTGACAGTTCGCTTTGAATAAAACTCCTCCAGCAAGGCCCAACCTTGGTTTTACCATTCGCCACCTAGCCTTTTTCCCTTGGGAGTCGTGCATCCCGAGGGTCATCTTATTTTAACCCCCCGGGCCGGTGCTTGTCTAAGTGTTGGTCCGAACTAGAGTCCTTTGCAGCGCCACCTCGGGGAAACTTGAGGGCTGGTTTTAGTTGTACGGAGCGCTCATCCGGTGTTGCCCTGAGAACGAGATATGTGCAGCTCCTATCAGGATGTCGGCGCATCGGGCGTTCTTGCTGGACTTGTTTTACCATTGTCGAGGATGTCTTGAAGAACCGGGATACCGAGTCTGATCGGAATGTCTCGGGAGGAGGTCTATTCCTTCATTGACCATGAGAGCTTGTCATGGGCTAAGTTGGGACACCCCTGCAGGGATTTGAACTTTCGAAAGTCGTGCCCGTGGTTATGGGCAGATGGGAATTTGTTAATGTCCGGTTGTAGAAAACCTGAAGTTGACCTTAATTAAAATGCATCAACCGCGTGTGTAACCGTGATGGTCTCTTTCCGGTGGAGTCCGGGAAGTGAACACGGTTGTTGGAGTTATGCTTGACGTAGGTTGTTTTAGGATCACTTCTTGATCATACTTTCCGGAACGTGCTTTGCCTTCTCTTCTCGCTCTCATTTGCGTATGTTAGCCACCATATATGCTAGTCGCTTGCTGCAGCTCCCCCTCATACCTTTTACCCTTTCTATAAGCTTAAATAGTCTTGATCGCGAGGGTGCGAGATTGCTGAGTCCCCGTGGCTCACAGATACTTCCAAAACCAGCTTGCAGGTGCCGATGAGTCCATGTAGATGACGCAACCAAGCTCAGGAGGAGCTCGATGAAGATCTTGTCCTTTGTGTTGTTTCATTCTAGTTGATCAGTAGTGGAGCCCAGTTGGGGTGATCGGGGACCTTATCGCATTTGGGGTTCTTCTTTTATTTTGGTTCCGTAGTCGGGCCTTGATTGTATTTGGATGTTGTAGTGATTTATTCATGTAATTGTGTGAAGTGGCGATTGTAAGCCAACTATGTATCTCTTTCCCTTATGTATTACATGGGTTGTGTAAAGATTACCTCACTTGCGACATTGCTTTCAATGCGGTTATGCCTCTAAGTCGTGCTTTGACACATGGGAGATATAGCCGCATCGAGGGTGTTATACCCTTAGCGCTCAAGCAGCCATGGTAAGGAGAGAAAGGGAGTTGACATGGCCGCAACGGGGCTGCGGCAAGGCGTGAGTGACCATTAGGCCTAACATTTAGCCAATTCAATTGCGGGACTTATCTCGTTGATCTCGTGGCGACTCTTGACGTTGCGCTAGGGCTGTGCACCTATTTCGTGCGGCATAGCTAGGCTGGCCTATACGAGTTTCCCTCCCCTCATGCTGTCCTTAGTGCTCTACGTCCTCAGGTCCCAGCCCTCGAGCGAGCTTAGCCGCCGCTGTTATGCTAGGTCGCGATGCCGTGGTCAAGGCCAGGGGTGAGGGCTAGAGAGCCGGTAAGAGCTCCTGAGTCGCGATGCTCAGGAGCCCCCCTTTAACGCGCAAGCGAATTGCACGTGAGGAAAGGAGACTCGCGGTGCCGCCTGCTATTCTTCCCTTGGGATCCTTGCGAACAGGCACAAGAAGAAACGCGATTTGCTGTTACAGCTGTCAGCCTGCCTCTGGTTTCTCTGGATGAGGAGAAGGCACTAAGGGCCTGGTGAGGTGACGTGCACGGGGCGTGCCGTGAGCCATATCTCGACCGCTCAGATTTGTCGGCGTGGCAGGGACGGACCCATGCACTAGTGTTGTGTCTGTGTGGAGGCCCCGGGGGGGACAATGATCGAGCAGGTGATAGCAGTTGGCAGGTTAAGCATGGAGAGGAGATCAACTTGGATAAATGCAGGAAGATACATGCCACCGGGTCTGGCCCGAGCGGCTTGGGGATGATGCGGCACGAGGGGCGTCCCCAACAAGGTAAGCTGAAGACATAAGCAAAAGGGATACATGCCGCAGGGATGGACCCACGCGGCCTGGAAATAATGCAGCCCGAGGGGTGCTCCCAGCTAAACAAGCTTCGAAGATGTCACCTGGTTCTGTAGACGAAGTAGAGTTGGTGCAGCTGAAGGCGTGCGTTGAAGAAATGACTCCTCATGAGCCGCCAGAACCCTGAGCCTCGGGAGGCTCTGGGGGCTCGGGAGTTTCCCTGAAGACCATTTCCATCTCCTCCAGAACTGCATGGTACCTGGCTTCCTGAGCCACCAGGACACGTCGCATGTTGCGCTGATAGGCCGACACCACGCTCAGCAAGCCAAAGGGCATTCGAACGTAGCTATGCGGTGGGCCCTCGCAGCGGCCCACACGCGAAGGCCAGAAACGCTCCTGAGATGCGGCCCTGTTGAGCCCTGGGATGTCGATGCAGACGCAGAGCTCAGCATCCTCACCAGGATACGGAGCTGCACCCCATGGGCGAATGTCGCCGCACATGGCTCTTGCCTCTTGCAGTTCCTGGATGGTCTTGGTGATGAACTCCTGAGTGGTGGGCACTCCTTGCCATGTGCTCTCCTGAAGGTCACGTGCCGCAAAGCACGCTTCCAAGTTGTGCCGGAGCGCCTCCCTCATGAGGTTGGCAAGGTCTGAGGCCCTCCAGAAGAGAGGCCCCGAGCCCTGCCTAAGGAGGGCGCCAGGCGCGCCTTCCTATGCGACGGAGGGAGGCGCCCCTGGAGCGGGCGCCGATCCTAACATGGCTCCTGCTGCGACGCCATCCTCCTGAGGTCCTACGTGGCGTGGCTGCTTCTTCTTGGGGACAGCCTCCAGAGGGCCTTCATTTCTGCTGTCTGGGTCAATGATTGCTGCGGCCTGAAAGGCGCGCTCGAGGGAGCACACCGCATCCCTCTCTTCACACGGGGCCGTGATGATTCCTCCGCTTCCTGGCATCTTGAGAATGCTGTAGCCGTGATGAGTGACTGCCATGAACTTGGCCAGGGTTGGATACCCGAGGATGGCATTGTACGGCAGGCGGATGTGCACGACGTTGAAGTCGATGAGCTCGGTGCGGTAGTTCTTGCGCTCCCCGAAGGTGACAGGCAGGCAAACCTGCCCTATCGGCGTGGTGGAGCCGTCGGTCACTCCTGAGAAAGGCTTGGTGGGCTGGAGCTGCTCGTATGGCACTTGGAGGTTGTCGAACGTGTCGAAGGATAGGACGTTGAGCCCTGCGCCGCCGTCGATGAGGGTCTTGCTGACCTGCACATTGCTGATGACCGGGGAACACAGCATGGGGAGGGTGCCAGTGGTGGCTGCGCACTTGAGTTGATCTGCCGAGTTGAAGGTGATGGCGCATTGGGACCACCTGAGCAGGAACTTGGCCTCGAGCTTGGGGAGCGTCGTGTTCACCTCGTGAGCAAACTGCTTGAAGACGCGCTGAGAGGCTGGGGCCTAGGCGCCGCCCAAGATGCAGGCGATCGCATGTGGCTCCTGGAAGCCCCCAGCCCCTTTGTCCTGGTGGTGGTCGTCGTTCCTTCTTGGTGGCGGCAGCAGGGGAAGACCGGCATTGCCCTGGGGGCGATCTTCACGAGGTGAGTCCCTCCAGGCACCCTCACGAGGCTGGTCCTGCCAGCGGTCCACGCGAGGTCGGGCGCGCCACTCCTGGCGCGAGCCACGGTCGTCCCAGCCTCCGCCTCCACGTCCTCCTCTGCGGCCATAGCCCCGGTCGTTGTGCTCGGGGCATCGACGGTAGCGTCCTTCTCATATGGCTCTGAGCTCTTGACAGTCACTGGTGTTGTGGGTGTTCAGGTTGTGGAAGGCGCAGAATGGTCGGCCGTTCTTGGATGACTCGGGCTGATCTCTGCCCTGCTTGACGTCGGGTTCCGCTGCGAGCACAGCTACCTCCTTGCACTTCACCTCCTTGGCCTTGGCCTTCTTCTGCTCTGCGCCCACGGCTGGCAGCTCAAGGAGAGAGAGGCGCCCCTCCTCAGCTCTTGCGCACCTGTTCGCCAGGTTGAATAGCTCATGAGATGTGCAGAGCTCCTCGTGGATGGCGAGCTCTGACTTCATCTTGACATCACAGACGCCGTCAGAGAACGCGGAGATGATGGCCTGGTCCGTGACCTTGGGGATCTTGAGACGAGTGTTGTTGAAGCGCTGGATGTACTTCTGGAGGGTCTCTCCCGGTTGCTGCCTGATGTGGCGTAGATCCCCGTGGTCGGAGGGCGGTCATGAGTGCCCTGGAAGTTGGCGACGAAGCGGTTGCGCATCTCATCCCACGAGGAGATCAAGCCGTGCTGCAAGTTCAAGAGCCAGGAGCGAGCTCCATCCTTGAGAGCCATGGGAAACCAGTTCGCCATGACCTTCTCGTTGCCGTTGGCCGATTCGATGCTCAACTCATAGAGCTGCAGGAACTCCGCGGGGTCGGCGGTACCGTCGTAGCGAGGAGGCAGATCCGGCTTGTACTTGCCTGGCCAGACGACGCTACGCAGCTCGGGAGTGAAGGAGTGGAAGCCAGACGTGGTAGCCCGGGCCCGCTTCAAAGGTGGAGCTTGGTCTTGACGAGGTGCGTGCTGTGCCGCTGCGGGTGGTGCACGGTCTTGACGAGGTGGCGCGGGGAGCGCAGGTGCAGCTTCTCGCGGCAGCGGAATTTCTTGGCAGCTTCCCTCTTCGCGCCCGGGTGCCGGGCGCGGCGGATCACGTCGTGGAGCCGCGCGCCTCCCGTCGCCCGTGGCTGGTTGAGGGGGAGGCAGAGAGTGGGATGGCGCCGGAGAGCCCCCCGCGTCGCGGACGAGCTCGGCGACGCGTTCGAGCCACTCCTCGTAGAGGTCGTCATTGGGGTGGTAACGCAGGAGCTCGTTCACCGCGAGGAGCGTGGCCCGTGCCTCCATGGAGCGCGGTGCGCGTGAGACGAAGAACCGGCAGGGGTCAGCAATGGGGTGGCGGTGTGACCATCCTGTCGCACCGAAGGATGCAGTGAGGACGCCTGCTACTCGTTCCCTGCCGGACTGGTCGCAGCGTTGGCTGTGGGGGACGGAGAACGACGATGTGGCCCGCCGACGGGAGCCGTCTGAGCGACGCGGGCGGCCAGGGCAGCCCGACGCTCAGCTCGAGCACGGCGTGCGTCCTCCATGGAGACGATGGAGCGACGGAGCGATGAACTGATGGAAGGAAAGCTACGGCGCCCCCTACCTGGCGCACCAAATGTCGGATGTGGGGTTCCGGCAAACCCTTAAGGTTCGAACACTGGGGTGCGTGCGAAGTCTTTCCTTCCCACCAATCGATGCCCTAGCTCAGTAAGATCTCGCGGACGAACTCAACGAACTCACAAGATAGAAAGACACAAGATTTATACTGGTTCAGGCCACCGTTGTGGTGTAATACGCTACTCCAGTGTGGTGGTGGTGGATTGCCTCTAGGGCTGATGATGAATAGTAGAAGGGGAGAACAACCTCCTGAGGTTGAGGTGTTCTTGAGCTCGGTGAGCTTGTGTGTGTGTGGGTGGTCTGAATGATCCGTCCCTCTCTAAGGTGGTGGCTAGTCCTATTTATACTGGCCCTGGTCCTCTTCCCAAGTATCGAGCGGGAAGGGAGCCAACAATGGCGGGCAAATTCGAAGGGGGACAGCTAGTACAAGCTATCCTGACAAAAGTGGTCTTCACCTGCCAAAGGCTCTAGTGGTGACGCTGTCTTGGGCTCCACGATGACCTCCGTCTTGCCGTCCTCCTGGTCTTGGTCTCATTGCACCAATATAGCAACCTTTGCCTGATGCCTCGGTACTCTTCGCATGCGCTAGCCTCCTTAGCACCAAAGAGGAAACAAGGACGCTGCGCGCTCTGGCGCCCGCCTGGCACCCGCGTGGTGCCCGCCTGGTGCCGTACGTCATGGCTCACGTCACGAGGGTATCGTGAGGTTTGCCCGCCTTGATATATCTGCTCCTCGTGAGCTTGCCTAGCTAGGCTACTCCCGAGGAGGTCTTGCGTCGTCCACATCGCGAGGCTTGGACCCTCGTGTGGGTCTTGGATGCTTTGCTGGTGAGGATGGACCGTACGGCCTGCAGGCTCAGCCACGTCGCGGGCCGCAGGCAGGCAAGTCTAGGGACCCCCGTTCCCAAGACGCCGATAGTAGCCCCCGGGCCCAAGGTGCGCTCGGGCTTGGCTTCGCGGCGAAGCCAAGGGCCAAGTACGGAGCACCGCGTGCCCCAAAAGCCTGCGGCCTCGATTGACGTGCGGCGGTTAATTGGACATGGGCGTCACCGATTCCCCACGCTACCTCGGCAACTTCTTGACTTGACAAGTCCCTGCGACATGCAAGGAAAACCATCATTACATGCGATCGTGGGAGACACCGGTTGGCCTTCCCTTGTTATAAATGGGGAGGGGGGCGGAGCCCCCATTGCCCATCTCTTCGTCGCTTGCTTGCTTCTTCCTCCTCGCTCCATTGTTGTCAACAATGGCGCCCGTTAGAAAGTTTTATACTGAAGAGAAAGGAAAGGCTCCCCGCGATGATCCCGGGCCTCTTCCGCCGAAGAAGAGGTCGATCCATCACCGTGAAGAAGCAGCGATGCAGGTGGTGTCGCGGCCTTGTTGCGAGCGACCTCCTCCCAGGTACCCGCTGCCCTTATACGCCCAAGCCGAGGGTCGGGAGGACAGAGTGATGAGCAGCGCCACCCACGCCGCAACCAGGGTCGCTGCACCACGGCGAATCGTGTCGTCGCCCCTGGGGTTCACGCCGTGGACTCCTCGCGCGAGTTGGTGCTGTGGGCGCCGATGCCTCCGAGCTCCTGGATCCGCTTCCCGTGGTTCATCTACGACGTGATGCTGCCGAGGGGGCCTCTCGAGCTCTGGCTGCAGCACGCCGATTGCAGCGCTGCAGCGACCGGAGCAGAGATCAAAGCGGTCCCCACCGGCAAGCTCTTCATGACAAGCGGCTGGGGCGAGATCGCGTGGGTCTGCCCTGCATGGGGTGCCCTTGCGATCCACTTTGAGTACGACGGCGTCTCCACGCTCTTCTTCAAGGTCTTCTATGCCACGGGCCGCCGCCTGGAGTGCTGCTCCAGAGAGGAGCGCGAGGCGAATGTGCGCCCTTCTCACGACCACTCTAGCAGCAGCAGCCCTTGGGAGTCCAACATCTCTCCTGAGCTCTACGAGACTCCGGAGATGAGCGACGGCAGCTACGACACCTTTCTGCACTTTTGTTACACTTGTTTCTTGTTACCCGTTATGAATTATCTTATCACAAAACTATCTGTTACCATTAATTTCAGTGCCTGTAGAAAATACCTTGCTGAAAACCGCTTGTCATTTCCTTCGTCTCCTCGTTGGGTTCGACACTCTTACTTATCGAAAGGACTATGATAGATTTCCTATACTTGTGGGTCATCAGTTAGTGTTATTCCTTTCACTTTATATAAAAGACTTTATTTGAATAAACTTACACCTACTGAAATATCATTGCAAATGGCTGACAAATCAGCGGCCATACCTATCCGTATTTGTGAGGATGTGACCATCGTAGTTGCAAATGTTACTATCTTGATAGATTTTGTTACACTTGATACTCCCGAGGACGAGAACATATCGATTATCTTTGGTAGATGCTTCTTGGATACTCCAGGGGTTGTTATTGATTGCAACAAAAGCAAGGTCACTTTTCATATCAATGGTACTGAGCAAACAGTACACTTTCCGAAGAAGCAATTTCAAGTGAATGGTATTAATGTTATTGAAAATGGTCCAACAATTATTATTGGAACTTTTGAACTCCCTCTTCCTACTGTCAAAAATAAATATGAAACTCTTATTATTTTGGATATGTGTATCCCCATTGAGGTAACCTAGTGTTATAGGAAGATCCTTCGGTTTCATGTCATTTGAAAGTGGTTTGTTAATAAGACTTGATCAACCTTATTAATGGATACTTTTTAGGGGCATGTGGTTGATGAATTTAGTAAGCACAACCTTCTGTATCCACTATTTATTTTCTGTTATTTAAAGTTAATAAAGTAGAAATGTCATGTTTTCCTGTTTTCTGAATTTTACGTGTAATAAAAAATGGCCAGAAAATAAAAGTTCTCAGAATGCCCTAAAAATTAAGTATGATTTTTGTGTGGATTATTTAAGAATTGTTGGCACATAACTCAACCCAGGGGGTACACCTGTGAGCCAGAAGCTCACTGGCACACCATGTGGGCATGGGGGTCCCACAAGGACCCATCCAATTATCCCAGCCACCAACTCCCTTCTTCTTCCTCAAGAAAAATCACTTGCTTGCTCAAACCCATGTTCGTGCTCATTTGGCTGCAAATTTCGATCTCCTTGCTCGAAACTCCGTTTCGAAAACTGTGTTGGGAGATTGTTCTTCGGTATGTGACTCCTCCAATGGTCCAATTAATTTTCATTCTAGTGCTTTATATATTGCAAATTTTTGCTCCTGTGGTGACCTTGTTCAGATTGCATGTAAAATTTATATAGTCCAAAGTAGTTTTGATGCATGATATAGCCTCTAGATGGTTATGGAAGTAGTTCCTATTAGTTTTATTGAGTTTGGTTCACTTTTATTTTGAGTCACTAAAAATTTGAAAAACTTTTCAGAGGAAGAAAATGCTTAGGAAAATGTTCCAAGGTGGTTCCTCGAGCAAGAGTTCTTCGAGGCTTGCTATACGCGAGCCGGACCTCGAAGCTACGCGGGAAGCCTTTGTGCGACCGTGTGAATGGTCATCGGATTCTTTCATGATCCAAGATGGCATTAAGGTAGAGTTCGACATGTACGTGCATAATGCTGGGTTGACGGAATTTGTATCAGATAAGTGCCCACAATACTATAATCTCACTGCTTCTTTTGTGTGGATATTTGCTTATGCACCTCATCGAAATTCGCATGTTGTCTTCTTTAACCTATATGAAAATCCTTTTCACTTAGACCTCGAGGAGATTTGTGAAGCTTGTAAAATTCCCTTTTGGGGGATATGTACTGAACCTCGTAAATGAGGTTGCAATGAATTCCTGTTGAATATTACTAGGGGAGAAACTAGAGGCATAACACAAGCTACTATAGGGAGCATCCATTTTCCTGCTATACATTATTTTGCTCTATTCATAGGAAGATGCATAAATGGTAAACAGGATCCTAGCCATCTTTGTGCCCCCGACTTGAGTATTCTTAAGAGTGATCTGTTGAGTGATAAACAATTTAACATGGGGGTTGCTATTGCACGCCGTTTACACAACAATGCCTTAGTGGGTGATTTGTTTGGTGGAATTTGTGCCACTCGCTTAGCCGCTCATCTAGGGGTACCCATTAAAGAAAATGAAAACATGTTGCCACCTAGTTTTCTGGATTATGATGCTATGGTACGCCACCAGTTCCTTGAGAGGGGCGACCCTCCGCTCAGATACAGGCTAATATTTATCATGCGTCGTTTCTTCCATATTACTTTGCCTGCTCCTTCCTTCTTTAATTTCTAGGAAAAACGTAGACACTTCATATTAGAGGAGGAGGCCAAGGATTACGAGAGGGCGGTAGAGACCGCCCGCCTTAAGGAGGCAACACGCCAAGCAGTGGCGGCTGCATATCAGTATAACCCAAACTTCGATTATGGGTATTACCCCGGCTACCAGGGACCATAGACCAACTTAGGCCAAAATCCTAAGCTTGGGGGAGTATGTATCTCTCACTGATATTACATTCATGTACCACACATTTCATACTAGTTGTCGGTGTTCATCATTTTTCATTGTATATCCATGTTAGTTTTATTTTGCTTGCTTTTTGTGTGTTTCAAAATTTTCAAAAATCCAAAAAATATTTCTCATTTCTTTTCGGTTTTTATTTCTTGCATAGTAGTTTCTAGTATTAAAAGAAAATCCCAAAAGATTTCTCTTTCTTCTTTTAATTGTTGGGAGCTTTGTCGTGTAAATAGTTTTTCTCGTTTTCGTTTTTGTTTCCTTCTTTTAATTTTCTTTCTTCAAGAGAAAACAAAAACTCCAAAAATATTTCGATGTGTTTCTCTGAATTTCTTTTTATTCCTTTGGGTTGTCGTTATGAGAAGACCGCAATGAACATGTTGAGTGGCTCTCATATGCAATATTGTTGATCTAACAAATAGCCCAAATTACCTTGTCTTCTCCTCTGAATAAAATGTTTGCAAATTCCAACTTAGTCCATGGCACACTTGCACTGTTACTATGTTCATATCATTCAGTCATGCAAGTGAAAGGCAATAATGACGATGATCTTATGAAGTGATTGGGGTGAAGAAAAGCTGGTATGAAGTCCTGTTGTTTTTGTTTTTGTAAATATGTTTAGCTCATCGCTCTTGATTAAGTATTATTATGAGTAAACATGTTTGTGATGACAATTAGAGATCATAGTTGCTCATGCCATTCTTAATTAGCTAGGAGTGGATAATGATTTATCTTGAATGTCAACATGCATTAAAATGGTTATGATGTACTATATAGTATGGCATCCTCCTCTGAATGTTTCAAGTGGCTTGACTTGGCACATGTTCAAGCATGTAGTTGATTCAAAACCAACATAGCCTCCATGATATTTATGTTCATGGTGTTTGATATCCTACTCATGTTTGTATTCAATGTTAATTATTCTCAATGCATGTTTATGACCATTTTCGCTCTCTAGCTGGTCGTTTCTCAATCTATTTACTAGCCTTCGCCTGTACTAAGCGGGAATACTGCTTGTACATCCAAATTCTTTAAACCCAAAGTTGTTCCAGATAAGTCTACTATATCTACCTATATGCAGTATTACCCTGCCATTCCAAGTAAATTTGCATGTGCCACCTCTAAATATTCAAATAAACATCTGTTTTGTGTGCCCGTGCCGCTCATGGAGCGATAGGGGGCGGTCAATATCTTCCATGTTAAGTGGGTTATTCTCATTGTGAGTGTTTATTCACTTCTCCTTGCACGAGAGGGGCTGGTAATCGGGATGCCCAGTCCCATGATTAAATAGCAAAAATAATAAAACAAACTCCCTTGAAAAGTTGTTGGTATGGAGGGCACCCGAGGATTCGGCTAGTCATGGCTTGTGTTTGTTGGTGGAGGGGGAGTAAACTTTACTTTTTACCGCTTGGGAACCGCCGCTAATTTGTTTAGCATGGAAGATATTGAAAACTCTCGGTCGTGACATTGACAGGAAAGGCATACCTCCCAAAATTATATTTATCTATGTTTTAAGCTTCGAGCTGTGGCAAATCCCTGCTTCCCTCCGTGAAGGGCCTATCCATTTACTTTTATTGTTGAGTCATCATCCTCTCATTTAGCACTATTTTCATTCTTATGCATTGAGTATAGTTAATGTTGGGTGTGACATGACCGGATCTTTTGTACCATGAATTACAATATTTAGTCGCTGCTTGAACTTCAGAGGTGCTCTGCATTTTTGTTTTGCGGTATCAGAAAGGGCTAGCAAGATACCATGTTATCATGTTATATCATGATTGTTTTGACAAATTGTTGCATCCGAGATATCTTATTATTGCTCGCTTGTTGGTTATGTCATTGGCATGAGTAAATGTGAGACCTAAATGTTATCATGAATACAGTTAGTTCATAATCCTTGCTAAAAACTTCGGCATTAGTTAAACATGTTTATAACAACAAGAATGAAAAGAGTTTGTAAAAGTTTTTCTTTATCACTTTTAGTTTGTTAACTGAATTGCTTTAGGACAAGCAATGAGTTAAGCTTGGGGAGTTGATACGTCCCAGACGTATCGAATTTTCCAAACACTTTTGCTCTTGTTTTGGACTCTAATTTGCAAATTTGAATGAAACTAACCCGGAGTGACGCTGTTTTCAGCAGAATTGCCATGGTGTAGTTTTTGTGCAGAAATAAAAGTTTTCGGATTGAGATGAAAATTTACGAAGAATTATTTTAGAATATATAAAAAATATTGACGGGAGAAATTACCAAAGGAGGGTCACCAGGGTGCCACAAGCCCAGGGGCGCACCCCTCAGGCTTGTGGCCGCCTAGATCCCTCGCAACCCTAACTCCAACTCCATAAATACCTATTCGCCAAGAAAAAAACAGAGAGAAGGAATCATCGCGTTTTACGATATAGAGCCGTCTCCACCTCTTGTTCTGCCCTCCGGAGAGGGGGATTCGACACCGTCGTCATCATTTACCTTCCTCCATCACTAATTTCATGATGCTCACCGTCGGGAGTGAGTAATTCCTTCGTAGGCTTGCTGGACGGTGATGGGTTGGATGAGATTTATCATGTAATCGAGTTAGTTTTGTTAGGGATTGATCCCTAGTATCCACTATGTTCTGGGATTAATGTTGCTATGACTTTGCTATGCTTGATGCTTGTCACTAGGGCCCGAGTGTCATGATTTCAGATCTAAACCCTTTATGTGTTCATGAATATATTTGTGTTCTTGAACCAATCTCGCAAATTATATGCACCTATTACGTGTTATGATCCGCATACCCCAAGGTGACAATAATTGGGATTCTTTTTTGTGATTATCGTAGTTTGAGGAGTTCATATATTCACTAAGTGTCAATGCTTTGTTCCGGTTATGTATTAAAAGGAGGCCTTAATATCCCTTAGTTTCCTTATGGACCCCACCGCCACGAGATGGTAGGATAAAAGATATCATGCATGGTCTTTTCCATAAGAACGTATGACTATATACCGGATACATGCCTACATTAGATTGATGAATTGGAGCTAGTTCTGCGTCGCCCTAGGTTTTGACTATTACATGATGAATGTTATCCAACAAAATCACCGATCCAATGCCTATGAGCTTTTCACATATTGATCTTTGCTAAGTTACTATTACAATTGTTGTTGTTACTACTACTGTCACAATTGCTACAAATTGTTGCTGCTACTATTTCTATTATTACCTCTGCTATCAAACTACCATATTACTATGCTACTGATCACTCTGCTAGAGATATTTAGTTTCTAGTGTGGTTGAATTGATAACTCAACTGCTAATACTAATTTGATATGTGGGTGGACACATGCTAGGGTGTTGTACTTACTTGAACAAGCAACCCACTTATGATTACCCCTTCTTGCAAGCATCCGCAACTATGGAAGAAGAAAGAAGAATTAAGATTTATCTAACCATAGCATGAAACATATGGATACAAATTAGCCCTTTATGGAATAGTGCACAAACTAGGGTTTAAGCTTCTATCACTCTCGCACCCATCATCTACTTAGTACTCCCCAGTGCATTCCCCTAGGCCCAAACATGGTGAAGTATCATGTAGTCAATGTTCACACGACACCACTAGACGAAGAAAAATATACATGTCATCAAAACATTGAGCGGATACCACATCAGTGAAAAGTGGTAGGTGTCCACTATCAGCTATTCCCAGCTCGGCTCAGATAACACAATTCCAGGAGGAGTCGGTAGTTGGGCACTAGATCCCTTCGGACCTGGAGAACATGTGACCTCACGCAATTACTTACAATAAGACTTCTCCCATGTCCTCAAGTACAAACGGATCTACTCACAATTCATGTTCATGTTCAAGATCTGCAGAGTATAATATATGATTAAGGATCTGAACATATGATCTTCCACCAAATAAACCAACTAGAATCAACTAAAAAATGTAATCAACACTACTAGCAACCCACACGTACTAATCTGAGGTTTTGAGACAAAGATTGAATACAAGATATGAACTAGGGTTTGAGATGAGATGGTGTTCGTGATGATATTGATGGGGATGAGTCCTCCCATGATGAGAGGAATGTTTGGTGATGTTGATGTATTCGATTTCCCCCTTCCCGAGGGAGGTATCCCCAGTGGAATCGCTCCGCCGGAGAACAAAAGTGCTCCTGCCCAGGTTCCGCCTCGAGATGGTGCCGCTTCATCCTGAAAGTCTTCTTCTATTTATTCTAGGGAAAATGGCCTGATATAGCATAAGGAGGGCATCAGAGGGCGTCTGTGGGCCCCACAAGACATCAGGGCGCGCCTTGTTTCCTTGTGGGCAACTGGTGGCCCCCCTGGTGGTTCTTCATTCCAGTATTTTTTATTTATTCAATAAAAAATCTTCGTGAAAGTTCAGGTCATTTCGAGCTCTGGGGAAAATCTATCTGTTGTAGCTCTTTTGGGTCCAGAATTTCAGCTGCCGATAATCTCACTCTTCATGTAAATCTTGCACATTAAGAGAGAAAAGGTGAATTACATCATAAAGTGAAAAATTTAACAAAAACATTATAAATAACAGTAGAAAAACAAAATACTATCATGCATGGTGGGGGTTTAGTCACTCAGGATAAGCTACACGAGTGGAGATTCTCGTCACTCGACTCGGACTAAGAAGGCATATCTTCACTCGGGCGCTCCACTCGGATGAAAGCAGCTCAACGGACAGGGCATTAATTTGAGTGTTACCAAGCCTTCTGTCCTAGCATTACTAATAGTTTTGGACCGTCTGGTACTCGCTATAGTGGGTGGGTATTAACTCTTTCTCTCTTAAAATCACCTGTAACATAGCATATAGAGAGGTAGCAAACTCTATATAAGCACATCTTTGGCACCTTGTTATGGGTTTGGAACCTCTGTAATCGCAAACACATGCGCAAGAACAATCTCGGAGAACGGGACTAGGGTTTTTACCTCATCGCGAGGGGCCTGTGCCTGTGTCACCCTCCTGCGCTTTGCTATGTTAAACTTCATTTCCTCCCCTCTATTACAACCCTATTTCATCCCATTACAAAAAAACACTTGACTTGGTTTTGAGGATCTCAAGTTATGGACAAATTAAATTTCAATTGAATATGTTCACAATTCTGCCATGGCAGAGAATACCAATAATCGTAGTTCAGAACCCCACATAATGCATTTCATTTTGTAGGTACCATTCCTAGTCGAACATTTTCCGTGACACTAGAAAACATCACCGAATATGCACATGTCTCATGACATTGAACCTATGTCACCTAAAATCCGACCAAACCATCGCTGAAGATGCTCACCGAGGGGGGGGGGGTTGCCCCGGGCTGCCATCAGTCAGTGACGGTCACTGGCACCAAAAGTGGTCTTCGGTGAAAGTTCTAACTCTGTCACAAGAAATAGCGATTTTTTGTAGTGATATGAGAATTCGTTTAGAGCATAAATATAAATTGTTCCTCTGGCTTCTTTTCCTTGACATGCTTAACACCAGAGATCTCCTCCTCAAGAAAAAATCCCATGTCCATCATCATCATCATCATGTGTCCTATGTATGGGCAATGCCAGGGAAACTTATGCCCATTTATTCTTTGAGTGTGACTTTAATCAAAATTTCGGGTGGATGCTAAATCATGAATGGAACTTGGACCAGCCTATCATGGAGATACTATTGGACAGTAAACCAGTGACATAGGCAATCCTTCTATGAAATGATGATCCTTGGATGTTGGAGCACTTGGACTCATAGAAATGGGATCATATTTGGGGTGATGATGTGAACATTCATAAATGCTTTAGGATGTTTAAGAAGTACTTTTCCTACGAGTTTACTCTATGTATAGTGCTACCTCTTGAGCTTGCGTTGGTTTTTCCCTTAGAGAGTAAAGGGCGATGCAGCAAAGTAGAGTAAGTATTTCCCTCGGCGTTTGAGAACCAAGGTATCAATTCAGTAGGAGACAACGCAACAAGCCACCGAATACCTGCACAAACAAACACCAACTTGCACCCAATGCGACAAAGGGGTTGCCAATCCCTTCACGGTTATTTGCAAAGTGAGATCTGATGTAGATGGATAAACGGTGAAGTAATATTTTTGTTATTTTGGTTTATGGAACGGAGAGTAAAAGATTTCATAGAAAGTAAATAGGAAACTTGAAAGTGCGTTATATCGACTAGAGGGGGGGTGAATAGGCGATTTTTATGAAAGTCTTCAAAACGTGAGAGTTATGAGGACAAACAGCGAAGATTATGCCTATTACTATGCAGCGGAAGTTAGATTACACTAGGCCAGCCATGGTCATGTATTCAATAGAGTGAAAGCACAATGACAAACAACTGCAGTGTAATAAGGATCAGGTAGGAAGAAGTTATGAAGCCAAACAGATCATACATTCACATTGTGAAGACAAAAGATAAAGCAAGCATGCAATGGCTTCACAATATGTAACAGTAAGAAAAGGAAGTGAAGATGAAACCAGTGACTCGTTGAAGACAATGATATGTTGGACCAGTTCCAGTTGCTGTGACAACTGTACGTCTGGTTGGAGCGGCTAGGTATTTAAACCTTAGGACACACAGTCCCGGACACCCAGTCCTAAACACACAGTTTAGGACACCAAGTCCTCACCGTATTCTCCTTGAGCTAAGGTCACTTAGTCCTCGCCCAATCACTCTGGTAAGTCTTCAAGGTAGACTCCCAAACCTTCACAAACTTCGTTCACTGGCAATCCACAATGTCTCTTGGATGCTCTGAACACGACGCCTAACCGTCTGGAGGATTCACAGTCCTCAAGTGTAATAAGTCTTCAGATCACTCAGACAAGAAGACCTAAGTGATGCCCAATTTGCTCTGGCTCTGGGTGGTTAGGGCTTTTCTCCTCACTGGGAATTTTCTCTCAAAGGCTTCGAGGTGGGTTGCTCTCAAACGACAAAAGCCGTGCACTAAAATCTGAGCAGCCAACCATTTATGGTTGTGGGGGTGGGCTATTTATAGCCACTTGGCAACCTGACCTGATTTGTCTGAAATGACCCTGGGTCACTAAGGAACTAACACGTGTATCAACGGTCAGATTTTAAACTCTCATGACAACTTTACTTGGGCTACAAGCAAAGCTGACTTGTCCGGCTCTGGACAAGATTCGCTCTCATTGTCTTCACACTCGAAGACATAGGTTTTTGATTTAGGCATCACTTCAGTCATTCTGACTGGTTCTCCTGGACCCCACTTAACAGTACGGTGGTTCCTATGACTCAGCACAAAATAAAAAGAACTATGAAAGATCTAAGTCTTCGAGCTCCATATGCTTCATAATGTGTCTTCTTTTGTCATAGTCTTCAAAGTGAATATCTTCATGTACCACCTTTGTCTTCAATGTCTTCATACATTTTTAGGGGTCATCTCTGGTAGTAAAACCGAATCAATGAGGGACTTCTACCTGTGTTTTCCTGCAATTCTCACAAACACATTAGTCCCTCAACTAGGTTTGTCGTCAATACTCCAAAACCAACTCGGGGTGGCACTAGATGCACTTACAATCTCCCCCTTTTTGGTGATTGATGACAAACTAGTTGAAGTTTTCAACGGGGAATATAATGTGTGAAGTTTGTAAAGGATAGGGAATTGTCTTCATAAGTTGCAAAGGCTCCCCCTGAAGATGTGCATATAAGTTAATTTGCTTTTGGGATGCAAATGCACATGGCAGGTTATACTTGTGGAGATCCTCTTTAGCTTATGATGACAATCCACTATGCATGTGAAAGTATATGAAGATAATGACATGCATAATGGAAAATGGACATCTGCAGAATGAGATAAGTGCGAAATTTATCATCGCACATGCGGAATTTATCTTTGAAAACAGAGTGGCAAACAAGTAGCAGACGACCATTGAGTTTTAGTGTTTACAACTCAAAAAACCAAATGAAGCAAAAACAAGAGTTGTAAACACGAAGCAAAATATAACAAAACATAAGGCACCCGCCCATATTGACCCGCTTGAAGACTATAAACATCATATGCTTCTCCCCCTTTTGTCAGTAATGACCAAAAAGGTTTGAAGACATAGAGTTTGGTACGTGTTCCCAGGCGCAGCAGGGTCGGTGGAGTTGTTTGGCGGTGCTGAGCTGGGATGTGCTGAAGCAGGTGGTGGTGATGTAGCATCTTCGTCTTCATCAATGATCCTTGCAGTAACTGTTGCAGCAGATGAAGAGAACTCAGAGTCTTCTAGTGATGGTGTGTTGCGCATTACAGCCCTTCTAGGAGGTGTGGTGTCAAACTTGAATCGCTTTGTGAAGCCATCCTCTTCAAGTTCAGCTTCAGTGCATATCATTGAGAGCCCTTTCCATGTACGACGGAAGGTTTCGTGTGTAACGAAGGCATTCTTGGTGGCAAGGTTTCGAAGACGATTGACATCCACCAAGAGGCTCTTCATCTGAGGTTTTAGCCAGTCATGATGCCTATCTTGCTTTTGGTGAAGGGCCACAAGAAGCTCTCGGTCAGTGAGGACACGAGCACGCTTCTTGGGTCTTGGAGCATTTGTGCTGTCTGTGGCTTCAGTAGATGCTGGTGCATATGTAGTGCCAGCCAACGGATATACCCTGGATATGGCTTCAACACCTTCAACATTCTGCGTGAAGCTCTGGTGTTCTGCATTCTGAAGACTTATCGGTTGCTTGGCAGGCTCTGGATATATAGCTTCAGCATAGGTATCCACATCTGGCAAGAAGATCCGATGTTTTCGGGCTGAGGGCTGATACGAGATCGCAGAGTGCAGTTTGATCAACCTCATCACCCAAGGAGCATAGAACTTCAAACCAAATAAATCGGAGCCTGACGCTGCAAGTTGGCGTATGAAGAAATCCTGTGCGTTGAACCATTTGCCATGAAGGATACAGAATATCATTGTCTTCATAGCACCTTCGACCTTGGCATTTGGAGAGTGCCCTTTAATAGGCCAGAGAGTCCGCCGGATGATGTGATATATGGTTCTGGGCAGGAACTCAAAGTCTTCAACGAAGAACTCTGTTGGATAAGGAGCATTGTGGGGCAAGGGCTTCATCATTGAGAGCATATGACTCATATTTGGTTCAGGCCTCTTGAATATGCTCTCAATAGCTTTGGAATGTAGTTGACAGTCTTCCTCGTAGTATTCGCCAAGAGTGGGCAGGCCGGTGAGCTCAATGATATCAAATGCATTGGCTTCATGATGGACATTTCCGGTCATCCACTCCAGTACCCAAGTCTTCGGATCTCTGTTGTATCCTTTAATGTGGAGGGTGGCATAGAACTGAAGCAGAAGCTCTTCATTACAGTGCTCTTCATCAATCACAAACGGCAGCAGACCCACTTGCTTGAAGCAATCCAAGGCTTCCTCAAGACATGGCAGACCAGCAATGGCTTCAACCTCAAGGCGCTTGTGCGGGAAGATGCGACCTTGGTTGTATAGGATGCTTGAGTAGTAGCTGCGCTGAGGATAGCTCCAGAACCTATCTGATACAATCCTTTCCCTTGAATAGGGGTTCTTGGAGCTGTTGAAAAATGTATTGTCTGCCTTGAAGCTATTAATATCAAAGGAGCCAGGTGCTGATGCAGGACCTGGGAACCTTGGAAGCCTTGGGATTGGCTTCTGGACATGAGGCCTGTGCTCAATATGATAATCAAACTGTGGACCTGCAGCAGACTCATGAACAGAAGTGTCTGGCTCAGTAGCTTCGCTGTCCGCTGAAGCATTTGGTGGGGCGGGCTCCACATTGGCTTCAGTGTTTGTGGTGGCAGCCGCAACATTTTCTTCCTCCGCTTGTGTTGGAGGGACAACCTCAGGCACGTTCTCCTGGAGAACTGCATCTTGATGTAGCGGTGGAGTGGGTTCTGGTGGTGCTTCTTCATTGTCTTCGGCTGATGCAGCCGGAATTTCTGCAGTATGGACTTGAGGCCGTGGACCTTTGCGAAGCCTCCGGAACGCAGACGACGCTTGTGGGGTCGGAGTGGGCTGGACCTCAAAGTCTTCTTCCTCCTGAGGGCGATCCTCCCATGACTCATCTTGTGCCATTAGCATCAGAGGACGGCCAATACTAATGAGTTCGCTTGTTTCAAGCTGAGGAAGGGCTGTATCATCTTGTACATTGTCTTGATGACCAATGTCTTCAGCAGCTATGGGGTCGGCCGCTGGAATATCTTCAACTTCAGGAGCCTCTGTGGGAGCAGGCTCATGAACTGTCAGTCTTCTTTCTGCATTGGGGTGAAGGACAGAGAGGGGTTCAACTATCAAGGGCTCTGTGGGAGCAGCCCGAGATTTCTTGATCTTGTGTTTCTTTTTTGTGGGGGCAGTAGGAGAGGCTTCAGAGCTTTTCCTTTTCCTGGCTTTAGCCTCTGCATTCCGTGTCTTCTTAAGCTCAGAAGCGATTGACCGGCTCTTTGGCTTCGAGCCAGTCGTGGTGGTTGGGAAGACAATCGGAATAGCTTCTTGTCTTGGTGCCTCTGGTTCATTCACAGCAGGCTGCTTCTTCTTCTTCGCGGCCATCATGGGGTCGATGCCAGGACGCCCAAGTGCCTTGCGCTTCTTGGCCTCATTGTAGGCCTGCACACATCGTTCTGCCAGAGACTTCATCCGCTCTCGCGAGCCTTGAGCTTCAGCATGCTTCTTCAGGAAATTTTCCTTGAGCTCATGCAACATGATTTTGAAGCTCTTAACTTCCTGCACGCTGAGCCTGGCCATGTGCTTCTTGAACTGAGCCTTTTCATGATCAATTTTCTGCTTCAGCTCAACTATGCGCTGAGCAATGGCAAGTTCTGAGGCAATTGCGCCTTGGAAGGCGACGCTGAGACCGACAGGCAGCTGCAGATCTTCGAAGCTGATGTCTGGTGAGGCAAACCATTCATCGATGAAGTTGTGGATGATGGCGACATCAAAGAGAGGTAAATTGTTGAAGATTTCAGCTTCTTCTTTGCTTTTGATAAGCTGTTCTAGAGCGTCATCTCCCAGATCTTCATCGCTTGATAGATCAATGGCTTCGCTGCGCAGAATGGCAGCAGCAGTGAGCTCTTTGCCAGTTTGTTGCTGGGGCTCCTTTTCTTTCTGGGGCTTGGAGACGCGGGATACGTCTTCAGACTGCACACTGACTTAAGGAGGTGCAGTTTTCAATGGCTTCGCTCTTGAGATTTTTGAGGCAGGGGCCGGCTTTGAAGCTTTTGGTTTCTTCGTCTGCTTTGGCTTCGGCACAGCAGGAGCTTCATCAGACTCAGAGTCAGCTGGAGGGTCATTTACGGCAGTCCCTTGGACTAAGATGTGAGTGATCAGGCCCTCAATATTGGCAAACAGACCGATGACATTGGGTTCCGCGTTGCGTGTGCCATCTGCCCTTGGTGCGGAGGGACCAGGGTTGAAGTCTAACCCAAATTTCTTCTTGTTCAGCTTCGCTGATTGTTGAGCAAACTGGAAGTTGCGCTTGAAGAGATTGTCGTCACGACACCAGAGGAGTGACGACGAATGCGCATCATCAGGCTGTGGTCCTCGGACCATGCATGGGTAGAAGCCTTGAGCAATGGCTTCATCTCTGGTTTTGGGTACGAGATTCTTGTATAAGATGTCCCCCCATGGCTTCTTGATGGCACTTTTCTCAGCATACTCCTCAGTGACGAAGCGGTATTTGAACCACTGTTCAGCCCAATAGCATCGAATCCATTGGATTCGGGTCTTGACTGCCCATAGCTCTCTTCTGGATCTGTTTTGTACATTTCTGCCAAGTCTTCAGGCAAATCCTTGGAAGTTCCCTCACGTCTTTGTCTGCCCCCCTTCCTTGCTGCTGCTTCTGAAGCCATAAATTTTAACTTGAAAGGCTTCAAAGCTTTCAAAGGCTTCAAAGGCTTTCTTTTTCTGGACCAACAGGAACTGGCTTCAGGAGAGTTTATGTGATGCTGTAGGAATTCTGCAAATGAATGCAGACTATGAGAACCAAAGGATTCTCCCACGGACATGTACCTGTGACAGCATTAAAGTGCGAGGGAAGGGGAAGAGGCCATATGCATTTTCAGAAGGTTTTGAAGATTAATCAGTTTAGAAGACATTGACCTCATCGTGCGAAGACATTCACTCATAGATAATAAGTTGGTTCCAGATTTGTACGAACCCACAGATCAGTACAAGTGAGGAATCTAACTACTTTATGAAGCACAACTGAATATACTAGGCATGTAATGAGATGCAGCAAGAGATCTAACTAGTGTGAAGAGAAACTTCTTATGGTAGAAAGTGACAGAACCATGAGATCAAAAGAGGCTGTAAAAAGAAGTTTTATTTACCACACTGGAACTGCTAGACGGAAAGGATTTGATGCCGAGCAGTTCAGTCCTCCATGCCCTAACTTGGCAACGGAAAACACCTACGGCGACGGCGGAGAGGACGATGTCCGCGGTCGGCGTGAGGACGGCGTTGGAGAGGTTGCGGCAGCGAAGCGCTTTGTCTCCGGCGTCGTCGAGTGCTAGCGGTGGCGCTAGGATTCTTGCGAGGGAGGAAGAAGGAGATAATGACTGTGGTAAGTGTGAATTTATAGGCTCAGGGGCGGCACTGTGCTATACACAGGTGCCCCTGGCGGTTCGCATTCGGGGAACGCGTGGCCAGTTAGCGGAAGTTTGGGGTTTGTTCCATGTCCCACGCACGCCTAAATTGTCGGGCAGTCGTTCCTACTTCTCCGGTTTTTATGTGGAGGAATGAGCATTAAAAACGGACTTTATGGTTGTCTCTATATCTTCAGCCGACAAGGACACAGTGAAGACATTCGACAGTTTCAACAGAATGCATATGACTTAGAGAGATAGAGTTTGAGATAGAAAGCATAGAGAAGTTTGGGGTCCGATCACATTCACTTAGTTCAAAAGATTCAACACGAAGCCATAGCTATAAGTGAATGCTGTAGAGGACAGAGCACTAGTATATATATATATATATATATATATATATATATATATATATATATATATATATATAGAAGCAACGTAGTGAAGATAATTATGAAGACATGTTCGAAGCCAAACCAAATGTGAAGATATTGCAAGGTAACGCCATGAGTAAAACACTTCAAAATGGAACGTTTGGTGGTGGCGTTACCCACCGTATAGGAAGTATTAGACCCAGACACGGCGCACAATTATCGTGGCGCTCCGAAGTCAAATTCCTCATTAATGTATTCACATTTAGAATGTATGTCTTCATTGATTGAAGATATACTTTACTTTGTGTGTTGCACATCTAAGTCGTCAATATGCATAAGTGTTAGGATGTGTGCCTGATCACAGGACATTTGAGGATTCCAAGATATTTAGCTCACACCGTAACTTGCAAAACCTCTTCTCATCCAAGGGCTTTGTGAAGATATCTGCCAATTGCTCTTCAGTGTTGACGTGTATGATATCAATGTCTTCCTTCATAACATGATCTCTGAGAAAGTGATGACGAATTTCAATGTGCTTTGTCTTCGAGTGCTGAACTGGGTTGTTGGCAATCTTGATGGCGCTTTCGTTGTCGCAGTAGAGTGGCACTTGCTTCAGATGAATGCCATAGTCCTTGAGTGTTTGCTTCATCCATAGAAGCTGAGCGCAGCAAGATCCAGCAGCAATGTATTCAGATTCAGCAGTGGAGAGAGATACACAGTTCTGCTTCTTTGAAGACCAACATACAAGTGATCTCCCCAGAAAGTGACATGTGCCTGATGTAGACTTGCGATCAACCTTATCACCAGCATAATCAACATCCAAAAATCCAACCAAATCAAACTCTGAGCCCTTTGGATACCATAATCCTAGAGTTGGGTTGTGAGCCAAATATCGAAGAATTCGCTTCACAGCTAAGTGATGCGACTCCTTTGGTGCCGCTTGAAATCGAGCACACATGCAAACACTAAGCATAATATCTGGCCTAGATGCACATAAATAAAGCAAAGAACCAATCATGGAACGGTATACCTTTTGATCAAACTCTTTACCATTGTCGTCAGGACCTAGATGATGTTTGGCTGGCATTGGTGTTGTGAAACCTTTGCAGTCTTGCATACCGAACTTCTTCAGGCAATCTTTGAGATACTTCTCTTGAGATATGAAGATGCCATTGCGTTGTTGTCGTATTTGAAGGCCAAGGAAGAACTTCAGCTCCCCCATCATGGACATCTGATATTGCTCTTGCATCATATATCCAAACTCTTCACTGTACTTCTGATTGGTGCAGCCGAAGATAATGTCATCCACATATATTTGGCACACAAACATTTCACCATCATATGTCTTCGTGAAAAGAGTGGGATCCAGGGAACCAGGTATGAAGCCTTTGCTCTTCAGGAAGTATTTGAGTGTGTCATACCAGGCCCTAGGGGCTTGTTTGAGGCCATACAGTGCCTTGTTGAGCTTGTATACCATGTCAGGATGTTTTGGATTTTCAAAGCCAGGCGGTTGTGCAACATACACTTCTTCTTCAATCTTGCCATTGAGAAAGGCACTTTTCACATCCATTTGATATAGAATTATGTTATGATGATTTGCATAGGCCAGCAGTATGCGTATGGCTTCAAGCCTAGCCACAGGAGCAAATGTTTCATCGAAGTCAATGCCCTCCACTTGAGTATATCCTTGAGCAACGAGACGAGCTTTGTTTCTGACAACTTGATCATGCTCATCTTGCTTGTTGCGGTATATCCATTTGGTGCCTATTATGTTGTGCTTCCGTGGATCAGGACGCTTAACCAGTTCCCATACATTATTCAGTTCAAACTGTTGAAGCTCTTCTTGCATAGCTTGAATCCATTCAGGTTCCATGAAGGCTTCTTCAATTTTCTTGGGTTCTGATATTGATACAAACGCGAAGTGCCCACAAAAATTCGCCAGTTGAGTTGCCCTTGAATGAGTGAGTGGACCAGGTGCATTGATGTTGTCAATTATTCTGTCAATTTGCACTTCATTGGCAACACGAGGGTGTACAGGGCGAAGACTTTGCTCTTGCTGATCTGTGTTGTAGTTGGGAGGAATGTCTTCAGGCTGAGCATTGTCTTCATGTTGATCAGGTGCTGAGATGATAAGTTCTTCTTCAGGATGAGTTTCAGAAGGTATAATCTCTCCAGTTCCCATAAGCTTGATTGATTCATTAGTTGGAACTTCATCTAGCACATTTGGCAGTTGCTCTCTTTGTGAACCATTTGTCTCATCGAACCGCACATCCACTGTTTCAACCACTTTGTAATGAAAGAGATTGAAGACTCTGTAGGAGTGCGAATCCTTTCCATATCCAAGCATAAATCCCTCATGTGCTTTTGGTGCAAACTTTGAGGTGTGGTGTGGGTCCTTGATCCAGCACCTTGCTCCAAATACTCTGAAGTAACTGACATTTGGCTTCTTGCCAGTTAGGAGTTCATAAGATGTCTTGTTCAGAAGCTTGTGAAGATAAACACGATTGATTGTATGGCATGCAGTGTCAATGGCTTCAGTCCAAAATTTTCTTGGAGTCTTGTATTCATCTAGCATTGTTCTGGCCATCTCAATGAGTGTTCTGTTCTTGCGTTCGACGACGCCATTCTGCTGTGGCGTGTACGGAGCTAAGAATTCATGTGTGATGCCCAAGGTATCAAGATATGTATCAAGGCCAGTGTTCTTGAATTCAGTTCCATTCTCACTTCCGATGTGCTTTATCTTGGCGCCAAAATTGTTCATAGCTCGATTGGCGAAGCGTCTGAAGACATCCTGCACTTCAGTCTTGTAAAGGATTATGTGTACCCAAGTATATCTAGAGTAATCATCAACAATGACAAAGCCATAGAGGCAAGCAGAAGTAGTAAAAGTTGAGTAGTGAGTGGGACCGAAAAGATCCATGTGGAGCAGTTCGAAGGGTTGTGTAGTGGTCATGATTGTCTTCGAAGGATGCTTTGCCCTTGTCATCTTCTCTGCTTCACAGGCACCGCATAAGTGATCTTTCTTGAACTTGACACCCTCGATGCCTATGACATGCTTCTTCTTCGCAAGGGTGTGGAGGTTCCTCATGCCTGCATGCCCAAGCCTTCGATGCCAAAGCCAGCATTCTGAAGCTTTTGCAAGAAGAAATACTGCAAGTTGTGGTCCTGCTGAGAAATCTACCACGTACAAATCACCTTTCCGATACCCTTCAAACACTAGAGACTTGTCAGATTCCATTAGTACCAGGCAACGATATTTTCCAAACATTACGATCATATTCAAATCGCAAAGCATTGAGACAGACATTAAGTTGAAGCCAAGGGATTCAACAAGCATGACTTTATCCATGTGTTGATCCTTTGAGATTGCAACTCTACCTAGACCCAATACCTTACTTTTACCAGTGTCAGCAAATGTGATGTGGCTCTTGTCGGATGGACGTAATGTTGAGTCCATAAGAAGGCTTCTTTTGCCAGTCATGTGATTTGTACACCCACTGTCAATAATCCATTCTGAAGACTTTGAAGTCGCTGGTGTCGTACCCTACAGTGCAGTTAGGGGGATATGCTTCACGAAGAGAATTGTGAAGCAAAAACATTTGACGAACCAGTGGGTTACGAAAACTTAGATCCAGATTAGGACTAATAGGGAGAGTAGCATGCGATTCAGAAACGAAGTACATAATGATGCCATTTGGGCATTTTATCTTGCCCCCCACAAGATTTTTAAGGTCCCCAGCAATAGCATCAGAAGATTTTGTTTTTGTGCTGGAGACCTTTCCCTGCAAAAGAGAGTTAAGCTTTCTTAACCACCCACATCTTCAAGGGTGGCTTAGAAGCTATAAGTCTAAGTGCAGCATCTGAGAATTTTGGCTTTGAAGCCTTAGCAAACAGTCTAGCATGTGGACAATAATACTCATAGGAATAAGCACAATAATACTCGAAGAACCGCTCTCATATTCCTATGCCTGAGTATGGTTTCCCTGCAAAACATTTGCGTTAGTGTGACTCAGGTGAGTCCTCTGTTGGTATGAGGCCTTTGGACCGTATGAAGCCTTTGGTCTGAGGTTTGTCTTCTTCAAGTGAGGTGTCATGAAGACATTCATAGGAAGATTTTCCAGACACTTTTTCGGAACCCAGATCTTCTTCATAGGCGGTCCATTCCTGCAGTTAGTACCAATGTACCTGGCAAACACTTCACCATTCTGATTCTTAAACAGTTTATAGTTTGCATCAAAGGATTCATCAATGATAATGGGGTTAGCACAAGTGAAGCCAGATAAATTGGATGGATCTGCTGAAGGTTCCTTTGCAGCAACCCATGTGGTTTTGGGGTACTGCTCAGGTTTCCAGTAAGAGCCATCTGCGTTTATTTTCCTCACGAACCCAACACCCTCTTTCCTGGGGTTTCGGTTCAGAATCTGCTTCTTGAGGACATCACATAATGTCTGATGTCCTTTAAGACTTTTGTACATCCCTGTTTCAAGCAATGTCTTCAACCTAGCATTCTCATCAGCAATAGCAATGGTATCCTCAGCAGAGGGGTTAGTTACCACATCAACAGTTGAAGATATTGGAACAGCAGTAGCAGTGGAACATTCAGCAACAGAAGTAGCATTATCACGCTCAATGCATTTAAGACATGGTGGTTCAAATCCTTCCTGAGCGGGACTGATCTGTTCGGCGCGAAGTGACTCGTTTTCCCTTTGAAGATCTTCATGAGCCGCTCTCAATTTCTCAAGTTCTTGTTTCCTTTGAAGATAATCATAGGAAAGCTTTTCATGAGTTGTTGAGAGAGTATCAAGACGATCTTCAAGTTCCTGATACTTAACGTGAAGGTTTTTTATGTCTTCAATTAAGGATTCAGATCGAGTCATTTCAGCACCCAACAGATCATCGCTTCTGTCTAACAGTTTTTGAATATGTTCCATAGCTTTCTGTTGTTCAGTTGCAATTTTAGCAAGTGTTTTGTAGCTGGGTTTTGAATCACAGTCAGACTTATCGTCACTAGATGTTTGATAGCGAGTAGTGTGTGTGTTTACCTTGGCACCGCGTGCCATGAAGCAGTAGGTAGGAGTGGAGTCGTTCTTGTCATTTGCGTCGGTGGCGGTGATGCAGTCATTGTCTTCAGTGTTGAAGATGGACTTGGCGACGTATGCTGTAGCCAGACTCGCAATGCCAGAATCAGACTCCTCCTCAGACTCCACCTCTGCCTCCTTAGATGCAGACTCCTCCTCTGAATCCATCTCTTTGCCAACAAAAGCACGTACCTTGCCAGATGAGCTATTCTTGCGTGATGAAGGCTTTGAGGAAGGCTTGGAAGAAGACTTTGAGTATTTCTTCTTCTTCTTGTCATCAGAATCATATTCATTGCTCTTCTTCTTCCTTCTGTTCTCATTGTCCCACTGTGGACACTCAGAGATGAAGTGTCCAGTTTTCTTGCACTTGTGACATGTTTTCTTCTTGTAGTCATGAGCAGAAGCTTCATCATTCCTTGAGCTTGATCGTGAAGATTTTCTGAAGCCTTTCTTCTTGGTGAATTTTTGGAACTTCTTCACTAGCATTGCAAGTTCCCTACCAATGTCTTCAGGATCATCAGAACTTCTATCAGATTCTTCTACAGATGAGGAATCAGCTTTTGCCTTCAAGGCACGAGTTCGCCCATAGTTTGGACCGTAGATATCTCTTTTCTCAGAAAGCTGAAACTCATGTGTGTTGAGCCTCTCAAGTATGTCAGACGGATCGAGTGTCTTGAAATCAGGACGTTCTTGAATTATCAGGGCTAGGATGTCAAACGAACTATCAAGTGATCTCAGCAGCGTCTTGACGATTTCATGTTTGGTGATCTCAGTGGCGCCGAGGGCTTGAAGCTCATTTCTGATGTCAGTGAGCCGATCAAATGTGTGCTGGACATTCTCATTGTCATTTCGCTTGAAGCGGTTGAAGAGGTTGCGAAGAACACTGATTCTTTGATCTCTCTGGGTTGAGACGCCTTCATTGACCTTGGAGAGCCAGTCCCAGACCATCTTGGATGTCTTCAAGGCACTCACACGGCCATACTGTCCTTTTGTCAGATGGCCACAGATGATATTTTTGGCAGTAGAGTCCAGTTGAGTGAACTTCTTGACATCAGCAGCAGTGACACCTTCTCCAGCCTTGGGAATGCCGTTCTCGACGACATACCATAGGTCGACGTCAATGGCTTCAAGATGCATGCGCATCTTATTCTTCCAGTAGGGATATTCAGTTCCATCGAAGACGGGGCACGCAGCGGAGACTTTGATTATCCCTGTAGTTGACATAGCTAAAACTCCAGGTGGTTAAACCGAATCACACCGAACAAGGGAGCACCATGCTCTGATACCAATTGAAAGTGCATTATATCGACTAGAGGGGGGTGAATAGGCGATTTTTATGAAAGTCTTCAAAACGTGAGAGTTATGAAGACAAACAGCGAAGATTATGCCTATTACTATGCAGCGGAAGTTAGATTACACTAGGCCAGCCATGGTCATGTATTCAATAGAGTGAAAGCACAATGACAAACAACTGCAGTGTAATAAGGATCAGGTAGGAAGAAGTTATGAAGCCAAACAGATCATACATTCACGTTGTGAAGACAAAAGATAAAGCAAGCATGCAATGGCTTCACAATATGTAACAGTAAGAAAAGGAAGTGAAGATGAAACCAGTGACTCGTTGAAGACAATGATATGTTGGACCAGTTCCAGTTGCTGTGACAACTGTACGTCTGGTTGGAGCGGCTAGGTATTTAAACCTTAGGACACACAGTCCCGGACACCCAGTCCTGAACACACAGTTCAGGACACCAAGTCCTCACCGTATTCTCCTTGAGCTAAGGTCACTTAGTCCTCGCCCAATCACTTTGGTAAGTCTTCAAGGTAGACTCCCAAACCTTCACAAACTTCGTTCACTGGCAATCCATAATGTCTCTTGGATGCTCTGAACGCGACGCCTAACCGTCTGGAGGATTCACAGTCCTCAAGTGTAATAAGTCTTCAGATCACTCAGACAAGAAGACCTAAGTGATGCCCAATTTGCTCTGGCTCTGGGTGGTTAGGGCTTTTCTCCTCACTAGGAATTTTCTCTCAAAGTCTTTGAGATGGGTTGCTCTCAAACGACAAAAGCCGTGCACTGAAATCTGAGCAGCCAACCTTTTATGGTTGTGGGGGTGGGCTATTTATAGCCACTTGGCAACCCGACCTGATTGTCCGAAATGACCCTGGGTCACTAAAGAACTGACACGTGTATCAACGGTCAGCTTTTAAACTCTCATGAGAACTTTACTTGGGCTACAAGCAAAGCTGACTTGTCCGGCTCTAGACAAGATTCGCTCTCATTGTCTTTACACTCGAAGACATAGGTTTTTGATTTAGGCATCACTTCAGTCATTCTGACTGGTTCTCCTGGACCCCACTTAACAGTACGGTGGTTCCTATGACTCAGCACAAAAGAAAAAGAACTACGAAAGATCTAAGTCTTCGAGCTCCATATGCTTCATAACGTGTCTTCTTTTGTCATAGTCTTCAAAGTGAATATCTTCATGTACCACCTTTGTCTTCAATGTCTTCATACATTTTTAGGGGTCATCTCTGGTAGTAAAA
Source organism: Triticum aestivum (assembly GCF_018294505.1). Taxonomy (NCBI): domain Eukaryota; kingdom Viridiplantae; phylum Streptophyta; class Magnoliopsida; order Poales; family Poaceae; genus Triticum; species Triticum aestivum. The sequence goes on from NC_057797.1 coordinate 641,259,066, forward strand.
CCGAATCAATGAGGGACTTCTACCTGTGTTTTCCTGCAATTCTCACAAACACATTAGTCCCTCAACTAGGTTTGTCGTCAATACTCCAAAACCAAGTCGGGGTGGCACTAGATGCACTTACAAAACTAAAATTGTTGATCATAAACTTATACGATGGAAAATAGACCCGGGGGCCATAGGTTTCTCTAGAAGCTTCTCTCAAGATAGAAAATATTACGGTGGGTGAACAAATTACTTCCGAGCAATTGATAGAAAAGCGCAAAGTTATGCTGATATCTAAGGCAATGATCATGAATATAGGCATCATGTCTGTATTAAGTAAACCGAAAGGATTCTGCATCTACTACTATTACTCCACACATCGACCGACTCCTGCCTGCATCTAGAGTATTAAGTTCATAAGAACAGAGTAACGCATTAAGTAAGATGACATGATGTAGCGGGATAAACTCAAGCAATATGATGAAAACCCCATCTTGTTATCCTCGATGGCAATAGTACAATACGTGTCAGTTCCCCTTCTGTCACTAGGATCGAGCACCGCAGGATTGAACCCAAAGCTAAGCACTTCTCCCATTGCAAAAAAACCAATCTAGTTGGCCAAACTAAATTGATAGTTCGAAGAGACTTGCAAAGATATCAAATCAAGCATATAAGAATTTAGAGGATATTAAAATAATATTCATAGATAAGCTGATCATAAATCCACAATTATTCGGATCTCGGCAAACACACCGCAAAAATGTATTACATCGAATAGATCTCCAAGAACATCGAGGAGAACATGGTATTGAGAATCAAAGAGAGAGAAGAAGCCATCTAGCTACTAGATATGGACCCGTAGGTCTGTGGTAAACTACCCACGCTTCATCAAAGAGGCAATGGTGTTGATGTAGAAGCCCTCTGTGATCGAATCCCCCTATGGCAGGATGCCGGAAAAGGCCCCTAGATGGGATCTCACAGGTATAGAAGGTCGCGGCGGTGGAAAAGTTATTTCGTGGCTCTCCTGGTAGGTTTTGGGATATTTGAGAATATATAGGCGGAAGAAATAGCTCGGTGGAGTCACGAGGGGCCCATAAGGGTGGGGGCGCACCCACCGTCCTTGTGGCTGCCTCGTGGCTTTCCTGACATGCACTCCAAGCCCTCGGGATGTCTTCTGGTCCAAGAAAAATCATCACGAAAGTTTCATTCTGTTTGGACTCCATTTGGTATTCCTTTTCTGCAAAACTCTAAAACAAAGAAAAAACAGGAACTGGCACTGGGCTCTAGGTTAATAGGTTAGTCCCAAAAATCATATAAAATAGCATATTAATGCATATAAAACATCCAAAATAAATAATATAATAGCATGGAACAATCAAAAATTATAGATACGTTGGAGACGTATCAAGCATCCCCAAGCTTAATTCCTGCTCGTCCTCGAGTAGGTAAATGATAAAAACAAAAAATTTGATGTTTAAAGCTACATAACATATTTATCCATGTAATTCTCTTTATTGCGGCATGAATGTTCAGTTCCGTATGATTCAAAACAAAAGTTTCATATTGACATAAAAACAATAATACTTCAAGCGTACTAACAAAATAATTATGTCTTCTCAAAATAACATGACCAAAGAAAGCTTATCCCTACAAAATCATATAGTCTGGCTATGCTCCATCTTCATCTCACAAAATATTCAAATCATGCACAACCCTTATGAAAATCCAAGCAATTGTTTCATACTTTTGACGTTCTCAAACCTTTTCAACTTTCACGCAATATATGAGCGTGAGCCATGGACATAGCACTATAGGTGGAATAGAAGGTGGCTGTGGAGAATACAAAAGGAAGGAGATAGTCTCACATCAACTAGGCGTATCAACGGGCTATGGAGATGCCCATCAATAGATATAAATGTGAGTGAGTAGGGATTGCCATGCAACGGATGCACTAGAGCTATAAGTTTATGAAAGCTCAAAAAGAAAACTAAGTGGGTGTGCATCCAACTCGCTTGCTCATGAAGACCTAGGGCATATTGAGGAAGCCCATTGTTGGAATATACAAGTCAAGTTCTATAATGAAAAATTCCCACTAGTATATGAAAGTGATAATATAGGAGACTCTCTATCATGAAGATCATGGTGCTACTTTGAAGCACAAGTGTGGCAAAAGGATAGTAACATTGTCCCTTCTCTCTTTTTCTCTCATTTTTTTGGGGGCCTTCTCTTTTTTTGACCTTTATCTCACACTTCTTTTTATTTCCTCACATGGAACAATGCTCTAATAATGAAGGTCATCACACTTTTATTTACTTACAACTCGAAAATTACAACTCGATACTAGAACAAAATATGACTCTATGTGAATGCCTCCGGCGGTGTATCGGGATGTGCAATGAATCAATAGCGACATGTATAAAAATGATGAATGGTGGCTTTGCCATAAATACGATGTCTACATGATCATGCATAGCAATATGACAATGATGGAGCGTGTCATAATAAACGGAACAGTGGAAAGTTGCATGGCAATATATCTCGGAATGGCTATGGAAATGCCATAATAGGTAGGTACGATGGTTGTTTTGAGGAAGGTAAATGGTGGGTTTATGGTACCGGCGATAGGAAAATACCATCGCTCGTCCCCGACCACCACCACTACAAAAAAATACACTTCCATGATGATACGTGTTTGTCACGGTAGGTCACTTTTTCTGTCATGCATGTACATCCATGATGATTTTATGACAGAATCAAGATAGTCATACATGTGTTGTCGTAGAAGTGTTCCATGACATTACCAAAATTATCATCACGGAAGTGTCCACTTCCATGACGATAAATGGCACGTAATGGAAGTGTTTTCATCAAGGGTAACTGACACATGGCATCCACTGTAACAGGTCGCCGTTAAGCTATCGGGTCCGGTTTTGGATCCGATAACCCGTTAACAGCCCGGACCAATGGGGATTTTCCACGTGTAAAATTTCATTGGCAAGAGGAAACACGTGTTGGCTCACCGTAGGGACAGATGTCATCCACTCATTGGGCAGGAGGTGCCTATGATACGTCGACACGTGGCACAACCCAATAGAGGCCCATTCCGGTGAAAAGGCCGGCCCATTTGACTTGGTCAAAAGGTAACGGGCCGGCCCACGGAAAGCCTGTTAACGTCCTGTTCGTATATAGCCCATTTACGACCACCTAACTCCAGGCCCATTACGGCCTATCGGAATTAAGCCAAGTAGCTTCATCTGGGCCATCCAATATGATTCCAGCCCGTTGTAACTTCCGTCCCATGTATGGCCCATGATGTCTTTCGACCCATATGAGGCCCTTTGTAACTCTGGGCCCATTAAAGGCCCTAGATGAAACTGGCCCATAATGAACACTGTATCGCTTTATACCCATTAATAGCACATTATTCCGTCGACCATTTCCAGCCCAAGTTAACTTTCAGCCTTCTAAGGGCCCATTTATTCGTGGGCTCATTTCTAGAATTCGGTTAGTTACGGTCCATTACTGGTGTGTTCCGTTTGTGGGCCAAATTCAGCATGTGGTTACATTCGGCCCATTTGTGGCCCGTTAACCCGTTGGGCTGTTTTCATAGCATTATCAAATACGGCCTATTAACGACCCGTTATGGTCCACGAATAGTACGGCCCATGTTTGGAAATGATTATACGCCCCGTAGAAGGCCCATGGATCCTACGGCCCGTAGAAGACCAATGGATCCTATGGCCCATAGAAGGCCCGTGGATCGTACGGCCCGTAGAAAGTCCATAGATCCTACGGCGCGTAGAAGGCCCATGGATCCTACGGCCCGCTGGAGGCACATGGTTACAACAGTCCATGTGTTGCCATGATTATTGTGGCCTAGTGACCAAAAATAGGTTATTGTGGCCACTAGAAAAACGCGGAAAAAGAACTGCAGTGACTACAAGCAAACAACTAAACAAGATAATAAGGAAATAAATAAGCAAGCAACTAGCGCTAGCCTATTACAGCTATTACACATATTACATCCATTGGGCATCAAAGTTCGCCACCAATGTAAATATAGGGAACAAAGCAGCATATTACATACATTGTCCATCAAAATTGGCCACCATTACAAATAAATGCGGCAGAAAAACAAGTCCACAACTGAAACAACTTCAGAAGAGCTCAAGAAAGGTTATCCTGGGTATCCACCATGCTGGCAATAAGCTTAGCAAACTTATTAGCTTTGTCCTTTTTGGCGCTAAAATCCTCCAACGCTTACTGTTGCACCAGAAAGTATGCATTTGAATGCTCCAAGGACTTCCGCAGTCCTTTCGCTTCTTGTCGCAGCACAGCTGATCGATGTCTCTCAGCTTGTAGTTGAGACTCAAGAAACCGAATTGATTCACATAGTGAGTTTGAATAGCATGTGCAAGTGGTAGTGGCTAGTAACTCAAATAGTAAACCAAGACAGGACTTTGGGGTTGTATCTCTGTCTTCAAGATAGTTTTCCTTAGCTGTTTTATCAGCTTTGTTGGAGACCAACAAGGATGTCTCATGATCCTGAACCTTATCTGCATTACTTCCTTTACCATTGCTTAATAAGGCACTCTTCCCCAATATTCTATCGGCATTCTAAAATAAGAAACAAGCAGACACATAACAGGTTTAGCATGTACTAGTATATGAAACTCATTTCGGTGAACCTGTTCATTAGTAAGGTGGACAAGATTAAACTACCAAGTCATCTATTGCCAAGTAGTACATTATAAAAGCATCAAACAAACATATATCTATGTCCTATGGTCACTTCATTGTCTTGCCAAATCAAAATAGAGACACGGTTCAAATCATATCAGTTCAAGAGAAATCAGCACTGAAAGAATACAAAGCGTGGGAAACTACACGGCACAACAAGATTATAGATGGGTACCACGGGTCTACATGTACAACAACACTATTGGCCCTGTTGTGATGCTAGTAATGTGCATGATATGAGAATTCAACTATATACACAATAGAAACTCAAATCAACAGAGCTATTTATAAGAGCAAACCTGTTAAAGAAACATGCGTATGTTGGGGAACATAGTAATTTCTAAAAATTTCCTACGCACACGCAAGATCATGGTGATGCATAGCAACGAGAGGGAAGAGTGTTGTCCACGTACCCTCGTAGACCATAAGCGGAAGCGTTATGACATGATACGTCTCCGTCGTATCTACTTTTCCAAACACTTTTGCCCCTGTTTTAGACTCTAACTTGTATGATTTGAATGGAACTAACCCGGACTGGCGCTGTTTTCCGCAGAATTGCCATGATGTTGTTTTATGTGCAGAAAACAAAAGTTCTTGGACTGACCTGAAACTCCATGGAATATCTTACAATAAATAACAAAAAAGCGTCCCCAAATATGAAGACCAGGGGGCCCACACCCTTGCCACGAGGGTGGGGGCGCCCCCTACCTCGTGGGCCCCCTGGAGACCTCTCGACTCCAACTCCAACTCTATATAACTGCTTTTGGGGAGAAAAAATAGAGGAGAAGAAATCATCACGTTTTACAATACGGAGCCGCCACCAAGCCCTAAAACCTCTTGGGAGGGCTGATCTAGAGTCCGTTTGGGGCTCCGGAGAGGGGGATTCATCACCGTCATCATCATCAACCATCCTCCATCACCAATTTCATGATGCTCACCGCCGTGCGTGAGTAATTCCATCGTAGGCTTGCTGGACGGTGATGGGTTGGATGAGATTTATCATTTAATCAAGTTAATTTTGGTAGGGTTTGATCCCTAGTATCCACTATGTTCTGAGATTGACGTTGCTATGACTTTGCTATGCTTAATGCTTGTCACTAGGGTCCGAGTGCCAAGATTTCAGATCTGGACCTATTATGTTTTCATCAATATATGAGAGTTCTAGATCCTATCTTGCAAGTCTATAGTCACCTATTATGTGTTATGATCCGTTAACGCCGAAGTTACAATAATCGGGATACATGCCGGTGATGACCGTAGTTTGAGGAGTTCATGTATTCACTATGTGCTAATGCTTTGTTCCGGTTCTCTATTAAAAGGAGGCCTTAATATCCCTTAGTTTCCATTAGGACCCCGCTGCCACGGGAGGGTAGGACAAAAGATGCCATGCAAGTTCTTTTCCATAAGCACGTATGACTATATTCGGAATACATGCCTACATTACATTGACGAATGGAGCTAGTTCTATGTCACCCTATGTTATGACTGTTACATGATGAACCGCATCCGGCATAATTATCCATCATTGATCCAATGCCTATGAGCTTTCCATATACTGGTTTACGCTTATTTACTTTCCCATTGCTATTGTTACCATCACTACAAAATACCAAAAACATTACTCTGCTTTCGTTACTCTTTTGTTACCATTACCATCACTATCATATTACTTTGCTACTAAACACTTTGCTGCAGATACTAAGTTTCCAGGTGTGGTTGAATTGACAACTCATCTATTAATACTTGAGAATATTCTTTGGCTCCCCTTGTGTCGAATCAATAAATTTGGGTTGAATACTCTAAACCTCGAAAGCTGTTGCGATCCCCTATACTTATGGGTTATGAAGACTAATTTCTGGCGCCGTTGCCGGGGAGCATAGCTCTATTCTTTGAGTCACTTGGGATTTATATCTGCTGGACACTATGAAGAATTTGAAAGACGCTAAGATAACAATTTATCCCTCAACTACGAGGGGAGGTAAGGAACTGTCATCTAGCTCTGCACTTGATTCACCTTCTGTTATGAGTAAGCTTTCGACACCTAAACTTGCTTCTGTTATTCGTTCTGATATGTCGCATGTTATTGATGATGCTACTTCTGCTATACATGATACTTATGATGAAACTGCCTCTATGCCTGATACTACTATGCCACTTAGTGATTTTCTCGAGGAACGAGTTGCTAGGGCTAGAGAAATTGAAAATATTGAATCTGATTATGAAGATGAAAGTGATGATGAAGAATCACTTGTTATTCCTGAGGGTTATTTATTTGATCAAGAAGCCTCTTTAGCTATTTTAGCTTGCAACGATAGATATTAACTCAAAAGGTTATTAGCTAAATGGAATAAGCAATCTCTAAATGCTAGGATGAGACCTGATCCTGCTTTTGCTACTTCACCCATCTGTGTTGCTGATAAGAATTATGAATTTTCTGTTGATCTTGATATAATCACTTTGGTTGAATCTGATCCTTTTCATGGCTATGAATCTGAAACTGTTGTGGCACATCTTACTAAATTAAATGATATAGCTACCCTGTTCACTAATGATGAGAGATCTCGTTACTTTTATATCCTTAAAATATTTCCGTTCTCATTAAAGGGTGATGCTAAGATATGGTTTAATTCTCTTGATCCTGGTTGTGTGCGTAGTCCCTAGGATATGATCTATTACTTCCCTGCTAAATATTTCCCTGCTCATAAGAAACAAGTTGCTTTAAAGGAAATATACAACTTTGTGCAAATTAAAGAAGAGAGTCTCCCACAAGCTTGGGGGAGGCTTCTCAAGTTACTTAATGCTTTGCCTGATCATCCTCTTAAGAAAAATGAAATACTTGATATCTTTTATAATGGACTAACTGATGCTTCCAGAGATTACCTGGATAGTTGTGCTTGTTCTCTTTTCAGGGAAAGAACACCGGATGAAGCTAAAATCTTATTGAATAATATGTTGACAAACAAAAAAAATTGGGCACCTCCTGAGCCAGCTCCTGCTCCAATTAATGATCCTACTACTAAACCAACTCCGAAGAAGAGAGGTGTTCTATTTCTCAGTCCCAAAGATATGCAAGAGGCAAAGAAATCTATGAAAGAAAAAGGTATTAAAGCTGAAGATGTTAAGAATTTACCTCCTATTGAAGAAATACATGGTCTTAATTTACCGCCTGTCGAAGAAACATATGATCTTCATTCTTTATTTATTGAAGAAGCTCCAGACCTCGATAACCCGACACAGGTAGTAAAGGTAAATTCTCTCTATAGATATGATAAAGCTGAAATCCCTCCTGCTAAATTTCTAGCCAATGCTTGGATGAGTTTGATAATTTTATGTTTAAACAAGAAGACTTCAATGCTTACTTTGGTAGATAATTAAAACAAGATGCTGATATGATTAAATACTTGGGTGATTATATGGCTAATATTAGAGGTGAACTTAAACTTGTTAGCAAACATGCTTCTATGGTTACCACTCAAGTAGAACAAGTACTTAAAGCTCAAAAGGAATTGCTCAGTGAGATGAATAGTAAGAAAAATAATTATGTTGTTAAAGTGGCTACTAGAACTGGTAGAATGACTCAGGAACCTTTGTATCCCGAAGGCCACCCTAAGAGAATTGAGCAAGATTCTTAGAGAAATAAAATTGATGCACCTAGTTCTTCTAAAAAGAAGAAAAAGAAAAATGATAGAACTGTGCAAACTTCTAGTGAACCTATTGCGGAACCACCTGATAGTCCAAATGATATTTCTATTTCTGATGCTAAAACTCAATCTGGTAATGAACATGAACCTAATGAAAATGTTAATGATGATGTTCATAATAATGCTCAACCTAGTAATGATAATGATGTAGAAATTGAACCTGCTGTTGATCTTGATAACCCACAATCAAAGAATCAACGTTATGATAAGAAAGACTTTGTTGCTAGGAAACATGGTAAAGAAAGAGAATCGTGGGTTCAGAAACCCATGCCTTTTCCTCCCAAACCATCCAAGAAAAAGGATGATGATGATTTTGAGCGCTTTGCTGAAATGATTAGACCTATCTTTTTGCGTATGCGATTAACTGATATGCTCAAAACAAATCCTTATGCTAAGTATATGAAAGATATTTTTACAAATAAAAGAAAGATACCGGAAGCTGAAATTTCCACCATGCTTGCTAATTATACTTTTAAGGGTGGAATACCAAAGAAACTTGGAGATCCAGGAGTACCTACTATACCATGCTCCATTAAAAGAAACTATGTTAAAACTGCTTTATGTGATCTTGGAGCCGGTGTTAGTGTTATGCCTCTCTCTTTATATCGTAGACTTGATTTGAATAAGTTGACACGTACTGAAATATCTTTGCAAATGGATGATAAATCAACTGCTATACCTGTCAGTATTTGTGAGGATGTGCCTGTTGTGGTTGCAAACGTTACTATTTCAACGGACTTTGTTATTCTTGATATTCCCGAGGACGATAGTATGTCTATTATTCTTGTAAGACCTTTTCTTAATACTACAGGGGCTGTTATTGATTGTACTAAAGGCAATGCCACTTTTCATGTTAATGGTAATGAGAATACGGTACACTTTCCAAGGAAACAACCTCAAGTTCATAGTATCAATTCTATCGGAAAAATTCCATCGATTATATTTGGAGGTTTTGAATTTCCTCTTCCTACTATCAAGAAGAAATATGATATACTTATTATTGGGGATGTGCATATTCCCGTTGAGGTAACCTAGTGTTATTCGAGATTTCTCTGGTTTCGTGTTAAACGGAATGAGTTTGTTAACAAGACTTGATCAACCTTGTTAGTGGATTCCTTTTGATGAGCATGAGATGGATGAAACTAGAAGCACAACATTTTGTACCCTCTCTATACTTACTGTTATTTAGTTGAAATAAAATAAAAATAAATAATTTTCTGTCTGTTATCTGATTATTCGTGCTATATAAAAATACCTCGAAAATAAAAGTTCTCCAAATGCCCTGAAAATTAAATATGATTTTTTCTAGAATATTTGAGGATTTATGGAACAAAGAACACACCGGGAGGCCAACCACCTTGCCACGAGGGTGGAGGGCGCGCCCACCCCCTAGGGCGCGCCCCCTACCTCGTGGGCCCACGATGGCCCTCCTCCACTTATTCTTTCAGCCACACACTTCATCTTCCTCCCCCAAACACGAAAAACCAGCTCAAACCCGAGTCCAAGCTCGTTTTGCTGCCATTTTCGATCTCCTTGCTCAAAGCACCTCTCACAAAACTGCTTAGGGAGATTGTTCCTTGGTATGTGACTCCTCCATTGGTCCAATTAGTTTTTGTTCTAGTGCTTTATTCATTGCAAATTTTTGCTGCTTAGGTGACCCTGTTCTTGAGCTTGCATGTCAAATTTATATGGTCAAAAGTAGTTTTAATGCATGATATAGGCTCTAGGCACTTGTAGGAGTAGTTGCTATCAATATTATTGAGTTTGGTTTACTTTTATTTTGAAGTTACTAAAGAATTTCAGAATTTTTCAGAGGAAGAAGTATGCTTAGGAAAATGTTCCAAGGTGGTTCTTCAAGGAAGCAAGGACCCAGACTTGCAATGCGTGATGCTGACAAAGAGCCACCAAGAGACACTCCAGTGCATCCCTGTGAGTGGCCTTCTGAAAATTTTGTGGATCGAGCGGGAATTAAAGAAGAATTTAATGCATATTTGCGTAATGCCGGTCTTGAGGACTTTGAGGTAGACAAATGCCCCCAGTATCATGAGCTCACAAGCTCTTTTGTGAGGAGGTTTGAGTATTCATCTTCGTGTAGTTCTCCTTCAGTCATGTTTGATCTTTATGACAAATGTTATACCATGGACTTAGAGGATTTCACTTTTTCTTGCAAACTTCCACAATGGGGTAGTGTTAGGGATCCCCCTAAATCTGAATTTAGAAACTTTCTTGCTAGTATAACTGTAGGGGAATCTAGAGATATAACGCAAGCTACCATAGGGAGCATTCACTTTCCTGCTATACATTATTTTGCTCTCTTCATAGGTAGGTGCATAAATGCTAAGGATGAAGCATGTCACATGTGTGTCCCTGACCTTAGCATTCTCAGGAGTGCTGTGTCAGGAGACCAATCTTATCATATGGGAGCCATTGTAGCTCGTAGGTTGCATCATAATAGATATAATGGAGATTTCTTTGGAGGAATTTATGCAACCCACTTAGCTAAATTTCTTGAGATAGACGTTCGTGAAGGAGACATGGAGTTGCCTCCTACTTATTTAGATTTTGATTCTATGGTTTCTCACCATTTTGTCGAGAGGAACGAATCGCCTCTCCAGTACCGACTAATCTTTGACAGACGCCGTGCTGTCCATATTACTCTCCCTGCTCCTGCTTTCTTTGATTATCAGGCAAGAGGAGGATATACTATTACCAGAGAGGAGGTAGATGAGTACGAGAGGAGAGCGGAGGCCGCTCGTCGCCACACTACAACTCAGGAGGCGATAGCCGCTGAATCGCAGTACGACCCCAACTATTATAATGGATATCAGTCGTGGCCATAGACTAACTTAGGCCAAAAGCCTAAGCTTGGGGGAGTACGTATTTCTCACTGACATTACATTTATGTTCACACACACTCATTGCTAGATGTCGGTGCTCATACTTTTTCATTGTATCATCAATGCTAGTTTATTTCCTTTTATGCTTTCTTCTTGTGTGTTTAATAAACCTTAAGAAAAACCAAAAAATTAGTTGTAGCTTTTAATTAATTTACTTTCCATGGTTGTAGTAGTAATTAAAAAGAAAGCCCAAAAATATTTCCTGTTCTTCTTTTGCTCGTTGGGAGCTTTCCCGTGTAAATAGTTTTATTTCTTTTCTTTATTTGGGGGTCAGTAGGAGAAGACCATGATTAAATTGTTGAAATGGATCTTATATGCATTATTGTTTATCTGACAAAAGAGCCCATATTGCTTTCTCTTCTCATGTTTATTGAATGCTCGCAGATTCCAGCTTAGTCCAATGCACGTGCACTCTTATTATTATTCACATCGTTCGGTCGTGCAAGTGAAATGCAATTATGATGATATATGATGGACTGACTGAGATGAGAAAAGCTGGTACGAACTCGACCTCTTTTGTTTTTGTAAATATGATGAGTTCATCGTTCTTGATTCAGCTTGTTATGAATAAACATGTTCGCAATGACAATTAGAGATCATAGTTGCTTTTGCCATGCTTGATTAGCTATGAGTTATAATGGTTTACCTTGCGTGCCAGCATGCTATTGAAATGGTTATGATGTGGTATGATAGGGTGGTATCCTCCTCTGAATGATTTAAGTGACTTGACTTGGCACATGTTCACGCATGTAGTTGAAACAAATCAACATAGCCTTCACAATATTTATGTTCATGGTGGATTATATCCTACTCATGCTTGCATCCAATGTTTATTAATTTTAATGCATGTACATGGTTGTTGTCACTCTCTAGTTGGTCGCTTCCCAGTCTTTTGCTAGCCTTCACCTGTACTAAGAGGGAATACTGCTTGTGCATCCAATCCCTTAAACCCCAAAGTTAATCCAGATGAGTCCACTATACCTTCCTATATGCGGTATCTACCTGCCGTTCCAAGTAAATTTGTATGTGCCAAACTCTAAACCTTCAAATAAATATCCTGTTTTGTACGCTCGAATAGCTCATGTATCAACTAGCGTTGTCTGTATCTTCCATGTTAGGCGGGTTATTCTCAAGATGAGTGGACTCGGCTCCTCACTCACGAGATAAATGGCTGGTCACCGGGATGCCCAGTCCCATGCTTTATGCAAACTAAATCAAAATAATTGCAAACAAAACTCCCCTTGGGACCTGATGTATGTTGGAGCCACTCGTTGTTTCGAGCAAGCCATGGATTGATGTTTGTTGGTGGAGGGGGAGTATAAACTTTACCATTCTGTTTGGGAACCGCCTATAATGTGTGTAACATGGAAGATATCGCCATCTATTGGTTGTTATGTTGACAATGAAAGTATACTGCTCAAAATATTATTCACCTCTGTTTCAAAACTGAGCTCTGGAACCTCTACAAATCCCTGCTTCCCTCTGCGAAGGGCCTATCTATTTACTTTTATGTTGAGTCATCACCCTCTTATTAAAAAGCACTAGCTGGAGAGCACAGCTGTCATTTGCATTCATTATTGTTAGTTTACATTAGGTGTGACTATGACTGGATCTCTTTTACCATGAATTACAATGTCTTGTCAGTCCTTGATCTTTAAAGGTGCTCTGTGTTTATGTTTTGCGGTCTCAGAAAGGGCTAGCGAGATACCATCTTGTTATATCATATTATAATTGTTTTGAGAAAGTGTTGTCATCCGAGTTTTATTATTATGGCTCATTAGTTGATTATGCTACTGATATGAGTAAACATGGGACCTGAGAATTATTGCAAATGTGGTTAGTTATAATCTTTACTGAAAACTTGAACGCTAGCTTGACATATTTACAACAACAAGAGCAAACAGAGTTTGTAAAAGTTTTTCGTTATTTCTGTCAGCTTGTCAACTGAATTGCTTGAGGACAAGCAAGGGTTTAAGCTTGGGGGAGTTGATACGTCTCCGTCGTAGCTACTTTCCCAAACACTTTTGCCCTTGTTTTAGACTCTAACTTGTATGGTTTGAATGGAACTAACCCAGACTAACGATGTTTTCAGCAGAATTGCCATGATGTTGTTTTATGTGCAGCAAACAGAAGTTCTCGGAATGACCTGAAACTCCATGGAATATCTTACAATAAATAATAAAAAATCCTCGCCAAAGATGAAGACCAGGGGGCCCACACCCTTGCCACGAGGGTGGGGGGTGCCCCCCCCCTAGGGTGCGCCCCCCTACCTCGTGGGCCCCCTGGACACCTCCCGACTCCAACTCCAACTCTATATAACTGCTTTCAAGGAGAAAAAATAGAGGAGAAGAAATCATCGCGTTTTACGACACGGAGACGCCGCCAAGCCCTAAAACATCTCGGAAGGGCTGATCTGGAGTCCGTTCGGGGCTCCGGAGAGGGGGATTCGTCGCCGTCGTCATCATCAACCATCCTCCATCACCAATTTCATGATGCTCACCGCCGTGCGTGAGTAATTCCATCGTAGGCTTGCTGGACGGTGATGGGTTGGATGAGATTTATCATGTAATCGAGTTAGTTTTGTTAGGCTTTGATCCCTAGTATCCACTATGTTCTGAGATTGATGTTGCTATGACTTTGCTATGCTTAATGCTTGTCATTAGGGCCCGAGTGCCATGATTTCAGATCTGAACCTATTATGTTTTCATCAATATATGAGAGTTCTAGATCCTATCTTGCAAGTCTATAGTCACCTATTATGTGTTATGATCCGTTAACCCCGAAGTGACAATAATCGGGATACTTACTGGTGATGACCGTAGTTTGAGGAGTTCATGTATTCACTATGTGCTAATGCTTTGTTCCGGTTCTCTATTAAAAGGAGGCCTTAATATCCCTTAGTTTCCATTAGGACCCAGCTGCCACGGGAGGGTAGGACAAAAGTTGTCATGCAAGTTCTTTTCCATAAGCACGTATGACTATATTCAGAATACATGCCTACATTGCATTGACGAATTGGAGCTAGTTCTGTGTCACCCTATGTTATGACTGTTACATGATGAGCCACATCTGGCATAATTATCCATCATTGATCCAATCCCTACGAGCTTTCTATATACTCGTTTACGCTTATTTACTTTCCCGTTGCTATTGTTACCATCACTACAAAATGCCAAAAACATTACTTTGCTTTCGTTACTCTTTTGTTACCATTACCATCACTATTATATTTATTTGCTACAAAACACTTTGCTGCAGATACTAAGTTTCCAGGTGTGGTTGAATTGACAACTCAGCTGCTAATACTTGAGAATACTCTTTGGCTCCCCTTGTGTCGAATCAATAAATTTGGGTTGAATACTCTACCCTCGAAAGCTGTTGCGATCCCCTATACTTGTGGGTTATCAAGACTAATTTCTGGCGCCGTTGCCGGGGAGCATAGCTCTATTATTTCAGTCACTTGGGATTTATATCTGCTGGACACTATGAAGAATTTGAAAGACGCTAAGACAACAATTTATCCCTCAACTACAAGGGGAGGTAAGGAACTGCCATCTAGCTCTGCACTTGATTCACCTTCTGTTATAAGTAAGCTTTCGACACCTAAACCTGCTTCTGTTATTCGTTCTGATATGTCGCATGTTATTGATGATGCTACTTCTGCTATACATGATACTTATGATGAAACTGCCTCTATGTCTGATACTACTATGCCACTTAGTGATTTTCTCGAGGAACAACTTGCTAGGGCTAGAGAAATTGAAAATATTGAATCTAATTATGAAGATGAAAGTGATGATGAAGAATCACTTGTTATTCCTGAGGGTTATTTATTTGATCAAGAAGCCTCTTTAGCTATTTTAGCTTGCAACGATAGATATTAACTCAAAAGGTTATTAGCTAAATGGAATAAGCAATCTCTAAATGCTAGGATGAGACATGATCCTGCTTTTGCTACTTCACCCATATGTGTTGCTGATAAGGATTATGAATTTTCTGTTGATCCTGATGTAATCACTTTGGTTGAATCTGATCCTTTTCATGTCTATGAATCTGAAACTGTTGTGGCACATCTTACTAAATTAAATGATATAGCTACCCTGTTCACTAATGATCAGAGATCTCGCTACTTTATATCCTTAAAATATTTCCATTCTCATTAAAGGGTGATGCTAAGATATGGTTTAACTCTCTTGATCCTGGTTGTGTGTGTAGTCCCCAGGATATGATCTATTACTTCTCTGCTAAATATTTCCCTGCTCATAAGAAACAAGCTGCTTTAAAGGAAATATACATCTTTATGTCTTACTATTTCGAGACTCCTCGTCATGTCCCCGATCTCATCCAGGACTCCAAACAAACTTCGATACATCAAAACACATAAACTCATAATACTGATCGTCACCGAACGCTAAGCGTGCGGACCCTACGGGTTCGAGAACTATGTAGACATGACCGAGACACGTCTCTAGTCAATAACCATTAGCGGAACCTGGATGCTCATATTCGTTCCTACATATTCTACAAGGATCTTTATCGATCAAACCGCATAATGATATACGTTGTTCCCTTTGTCATCGGTATGTTACTTGCCCAAGATTTGATCGTCGGTATCTCAATACCTAGTTCAATCTCGTTACTGGCAAGAGTATTTACTTGTTTCGTAATGCTACATCCCATAACTAACTCATTTGCTACATTGCTTGCAAGGCTTATAGTGATGTACATTACCGAGAGGGCCCAGAGATACCTCTCTGACAATCGGAGTGAAAAGTCCTAATCTCGATCTATGCCAACTCAACAAACACCATCGGAGACACCTGTAGAGCACCTTTATAATCACCTAGTTACGTTGTCACGTTTGGTAGCACACAAAGTGTTCCTCCGGTATTCGGGAGTTGCATGATCTCATAGTCATAGGAACATGTATAAGTTATGGAGAAAGCAATAGCAATAAACTAAACAATCATCGTGCTAAGCTAACAGATGGGTCAAGTCAATCACATCATTCTCTAATGATGTGATCCCGTTAATCAAATGGCAACTCATGTCTATGGTTAGGAAACATAACCATCATTGATTCAACGAGCTAGTCAAGTAGAGGCAAACTAGTGACACTCTGTTTGTCTATGTATTCACACATGTACTAAGTTTCCGATTAATACAATTCTAGCATGAATAATAAACATTTATCCTGATATAAGGAAATATAAATAACAACTTTATTATTGCCTCTAGGGCATATTTCCTTCAGTCTCCCACTTGCACTAGAGTCAATAATCTAGATTACATTGTAATGATTCTAACGCCCATGGAGCCTTGGTGATGATCATGTTTTGCTCGTGAGGGAGGCTTAGTCAATGGGTCTGCAACATTTAGATCCGCATGTATCTTGCAAATCTCTATGTCTGCCTCCTTGACTTGATCGCAGATGGAATTGAAGCATCTCTTGATGTGCTCGGTTCTCTTGTGAAATCTGGATTCCTTTGCCAAGGCAATTGCACCAGTATTGTCACAAAAGATTTTCATTGGACCCGATGCACTAGGTATGACACCTAGATCGGATATGAACTCCTTCATCCAGACTCCTTGATTTGCTTCTTCCGAAGTAGCTATGTATTCAGCTTCACACGTAGATCTCGCCACGACGATCTGCTTGGAACTGCACCAACTGACAGCTCCACCATTTAATAAAAACACGTATTTGGTTTGTGACTTAGAGTCATCCGGACTAGTGTCAAAGCTTGCATCGACCTAACCATGTACGACGAGCTCTTTGTCTCCTCCATATACGAGAAACATATCCTTAGTCATTTTCAGGTATTTCAGGATATTCTTGACCGATGTCTAGTGATCCACTCATGGATTACTTTGGTACCTCCCTGCTAAACTGATAGCAAGGCACACATCAGGTCTGGTACATAGCATTACATACATGATAGAGCCTATGACTGAAGCATAGGGAACACCTTTCATTTTCTCTCTATCTTCTATAGTGGTCGGGCATTGAGTCTTACTCAACTTCACACCTTGTAATACAGGTAGGAACCCTTTCTTTACCAGATCCATTTTGAACTTCTTCAAAACTTTATCAAGGTATGTGCTTTGTGAAAGTCCAATCAAGCGTCTTGATCTATCTCTATAGATCTTGATGCCCAATATATAAGCATCTTCACCGAGGTCTTTCATTGAAAAATTCTTATTCAAGTATCCTTTTATGCTTTTTAGAAATTCAGTATCATTTCCGAACAAAAATATGCCATCTACATATAATATCAGAAATGCTATGGAGCTCCCACTCACTTTCCTGTAAATACAGGCTTCTCCAAAAGTCTGTATAAAACCATATGCTTTGATCACACTATCAAAGCATATATTCCAACTCCGAGAGGCTTGCACCAGTCCCTAAATGGATCGCTGGAGCATGCACACTTTGTTAGCACCTTTTGGATCGACAAAACCTTATGGTTGCATCATATACAACTCTTCTTTAAGATATCCATTAAGGAATGCAATTTGGACATCCATTTGCCAAATTTCATAATCATAAAATGTGGCAAGTTCTAACATGATTTGGACGAAGCATTGCTACGGGTGAGAAGGTCTCATCGTAGTCAACTCCTTGAACTTGTCGAAAACCTTTTGCAATAAGTCGAGCTTTGTAGACAGTAATATTACCGTCAGCGTCAGTCTTCTTCTTGAAGATCCATTTATTCTCTATGGCCTGCTGATCATCGGGCGAGTCAACCAAAGTACATACTTTGTTATCATACATGGATCCCATCTCAAATTTCATGGCCTCAAGCCAGTTTGCGGAATCTGGGCTCAGCATCGCTTCATCATAGTTCATGGGTTCTTCATGGTCAAGTAGCATGACTTCCAGAACAAGATTACCGTACCACTCTGGTGCGGATCTTACTCTGGTTGACCTACGAGGTTCAGTAGTAACTTGATCAGAAGTTTCATGATCATCATCATTAGCTTTATCACTAACTAGTGTAGGAATCACTGGAACTGATTTCAGTGATGAACTACTTTCCAATAAGGGAGAAGGTACAATTACCTTGTCAAGTTCTACTTTCCTCCCACTCACTTCTTTCGATAGAAGCTCCTTCTCTAGAAAGGATCCATTCTTAGCAATGAATATCTTGCCTTCTGATCTATGATAGAAGGTGTAACCAACAGTCTCCTTTGGGTATCCTATGAAGACACAATTCTCCGATTTGGGTTCGAGCTTATCAGGTTGAAGCTTTTTCACAAAAGCATCGCAGCCCCAAACTTTAAGAAACGACAACTTGGGTTTCTTGCCAAACCACAGTTCATAAGATGTCGTCTCAACGGATTTAGATGGCGCCCTATTTAACGTGAGTGCAGCCATCTCTAAAGCATAACCCCAAAACGATAGCGGTAAATCAGTGAGAGACACCATAGATCGCACCATATCTAATAAAGTGCGGTTATGATGTTCGGACACACCATTACGTTGTGGTGTTCCAGGTGGCGTGAGTTGCGAAACTATTCCACATTGTTTCAAATGAAGTCCAAACTCATAACTCAAATATTCACCTCCACGATGAGATCGTAGAACTTGATTTTATTATTATGATGATTTTCCACTTCACTCTGAAATTCTTTGAACTATTCAAAGGTTTCAGACTTATGTTTCATTAAGTAGATATACCCATATCTGCTCAAATCATCTGTGAAGGTGAGAAAATAATGATATCCGTCGCGAGATTCAATGTTCATTGGACCACATACATTAGTATGTATGATTTCCAATAACTCGGTTGCTCGCTCCATTGTTCCGGAGAACGGAGTTTTAGTCATCTTGCCCATGAGGCATGGTTCGCAAGTACCAAGTGATTCATAATCAAGTGATTCCAGAAGTCCATCAGAATGGAGTTTTTCATGCGCTTTACACCAATATGACCTAAACGGCAGTGCCACAAATAAGTTGCACTATCATTATCAACTCTGCATCTTTTGGCCTCATTACTATGAACATGTGTATCACTACTATCAAGATTTAGTAAAAATAGATCACTCATAAAGGGTCCATGACCATAAAATATATTACTCATATAAATTGAACAACCATTATTCTTTGATTTAAATGAATAACCGTCTCGCATCAAACAAGATCCAGATATAATGTTCATGCTCAAAGCTGGCACCAAATAACAGTTATTTAGGTCTAAAACTAATCCCGAAGGTAGATGTAGAGTAGCATGTCGATGGCGATCACATCGACTTTGGAACCATTTCCCACGCGCATCGTCACCTCGTCCTTAGCCAATCTTTGCTTAATCCGTAGCCCCTGTTTCGAGTTGCAAATGTTAGCAACTGAACCAGTATCAAATACCCAGGCACTACTGCGAGCATTAGTAAGGTACACATCAGTAACATGTATATCAAATATACCTTTCACTTTGCCATCCTTCTTCTGTGCCAAATACTTGGGGCGGTTCCGCTTCCAGTGACCAGTTCCTTTGCAGTAGAAGCACTCAGTCTCAGGCTTAGGTCCAGACTTGGGTTTCTTCACTTGAGCAGCAACTGGCTTGACGTTCTTCTTGTAGTTCCCCTTCTTCTCTTTACCCTTTTTCTTGAAACTGGTGGTCTTTTTGACCATCAACACTTGATGCTCCTTCTTGATTTCTACCTCCGTAGCCTTTAGCATTGCGAAGAGCTCCGAAATCGTCTTATCCATCTGTTGGGGATATTACTACTGGGCGTAAACCGGCCAGGAAAGGTCGGGTTAACTTCATCTGTAGTTGATTATGCTTGAAGCCCATGTAGACAGAAGAGGAAAGGTCCAGGGCCCAGAACCGGTTTAAGGCCCGTAACCGTGAACCGGCGTTTGTATGAAACTTGTATTGTAAGATAGAAAGAGTGGAGACCAAACTGGACACGTTTATGAGCCGGTCTCGGGACTCAGTAAATCGACGGGCGCCGCCATGTATATAAGGGGACGACCCGGCAGCGGTTCAGGACAACAGACAGCAACTCGAGAGCCAGACAAAGCGGATTCGCTCCCTGGCCTTCGAAACCCTAGCAATACCAATCACAACTAGACGTAGGCTTTTACCTTCCTCGAAGGGGCCGAACTAGTATAAAATTCCCCTTGTCCCTTTGTCCGGTTTAACCCCTTAAAGCTAACCCGTAGCGATGGCTCCACGACTAAGTCCTTTCACAAGGACATCTGCCGTGACAAACCCACGACAGTTGGCGCCCACCGTGGGGCTATCGCACGATGGTTTTGAGTTCTTGAAGGGTAGCTTCGACGGACTTAAGGGATACGCTATGGGCCGGATGACAAAGAGTCGTCGCGGCAAGCTCTACATCGACAACGCAGGATGGGGTCCCGAGGCCGATTCAATCGAATACGGGTACCGGGTCCCCTTTGGTGGGATTAACGTCTTCATCGGCAAGATCGGTGAACCGACCCCTGAGCCGTACATCTACACCGACATCATCGAAACGGCTCGGCGTGCAAGTTCTTTGCCGGTTCAGCCCGAGGCAAGGCATGTTTTCGTGGGTGTCATCCATGGATCGAGGTACGAGGATGGACCGGTGTCTGATGGGGAGACCGTGGTCTGTTCTGATGACGAGTCTTCTAGAGAGACCGAATCACTTTACCAGTTGCAGGACGGCCGGATTGAGGGAGGATCCGAGGGCAACAGTATTCCGGATTCCCCCAATCTACCAAACCGGGCCACCATCTTCATGGCCGGCACACAATCGGCGCCTCATTCATCTACCGCCGCAGCAATGCTCTCCGGTTCAACAACGGCCACACCAGCAGGGGCAGGAAGCTCGGCGCCGCCTCCGGCCCAAGTCCTGTCTGATTTGTTCGACGCTTTGGCAATGTTGAGATAGGTGAAAGATCAGCACAATGCGGAGATTGCAAAGGTGAAACATCAGATAGCCCAGGCTAAATCGGACCTGGCAACAAAGAATGCTAGGATGGCTACAGAGCGGGCTGAATTGGAAGCACATGCCTACCAGATTAGACTGGATCAGAATGCTTCAGAGGAAGTCATGAGAAGAAGGTATCGATCACGTCTCCCGTCGGTTATGAGCCACAAAATCTCTTCAACACGCCAGGAGCAGTAGCGGGTAGCCAACCCGCACTAAACCGGGCGAGGGTGCTGGAAACAGGAGCGCCGGTTCAACCACGCATGACGGACCCGCCTTGCCAGAGCAACATTGTGCCACAGTATGTACCAACGCTGCCTGGGCATTATTCCAACCCATTGGACAACATTGTGGCCGCCACTTCATGCCTGGCGGCCCTCCCAACCGATGGCGAGTCACCAGTTGCAGTGGAAGCACGTCGGGCCAGGGATCTCCTTCAAACAGCACTAAATCAACAGTAGGCTTATTCACACAGTCGTGAGAGGATTCATTCTACTCCCCGTCCAAGCTGGAGTTATAGCAGACACATGGAGGATGAATCGGCGGTGTCCAGTATTGCACGTCGCTGAAATTCACCACGAGGGAACAACCCGGCTGGGGGAGGTGCTAATGCGCAAGATGTTGTGGACCATGGCCGCGCATGTCGGGAGGCCGAGTTGGCAGCTCGACACGGAGCACGACAGCATACTCTGGTTCACCCCACGGGCTCCGTGGAGCCAGGAATGATGTTCAGTTCCTTAGGGGTGCCGTGTTTAACCCCCGCTTTACGTAATGTGAGACTGCCCAAGGATTTCAAGGGACCTCGTAAGGTACCAAATTACACCGCCGATTTGCAACCAGAGGCGTGGGTGGAGAGCTATGAGAGGGCAATGGAGATGTTAGATGTGGATGAGGCAGTGTGTGCTAAATATTTCACCATGATGTTGGGAGGAACAGCTCGCACTTGGTTGAAGAGCTTGCCGACCAACTCTGTTGGATCATGGGACGAATTGAAGCACCGGTTTATCCAGAACTTCAAGGATACCTGTAAGCAGCCGATGTCAATAGTAGATCTGGCCGCTTGTGTCCAAGAGGAAGGGGAGTCCACGACCCATTGGGTCAAATGGGTCTCAGTGATTTTGCATTCATCAGATTGTATCAATGCAGACACTGCAGTGTTAACATTAGAGGGCAATTGTCGTTTCAAACCATTAAAACAGAAGTTGGGAAGCCTCAAACGTCACAGCAATGACATGTCAACACTCATGGCCGCTTTGGTTAAATACGACGATTCAGATAATACCAAGGATCTGGATTCAGAGGAGGACAAACTGGAGAAAGGTAAGAAGAACGGCAATGCCAAAGGTCAACATCATAATTCGGCAGGCCATGGAAACGGTGGTAAGCGCAAGGCCAACAGTAGCTTGGACTTTGTTGCAAATACCAACGCGCAGGAGAATGGCCAGCACCGTAAGGGCAAGTAGCCCCAGAAGGGTGGAGGTTCATGCAACAATTTGGAGCGCTTGTTAAATCAGCCCTGTCCAAAGCATGGATCGAAGGAGAATCCGGCATCACATCTTTGGAAGGATTGTTATATCATGCGGGATTTCAAGAATTCCAATATGTTCCAATATGACAACAGCCCGCCCGGCGGTTCAGGAGGAGGTTTCCACGGGCCGGGTTACGGAGGTGGTGGTTCCGATTCAGGGTTTCCAGGCAACCAAACCGGACACGTCAATCAAGGGCACCAAGGCAACCAGGGAGGATACAACCATCAGGGGAGTCAGCAGCAGCAGCAGTCAGGTTATCAGAGCAATCCCAAACAGTTGAACAGCGGGCAATATCATGTCTTCACTACTAGTTTGTGCAAACGTGATCAGAAGCTTCACAAAAGGGCAGTAAACTCGGTTGAGCCGGTAGTGCCTCAGTATTTACGCTGGTCTGAGCAACCTATTTTGTGGAGTAGAGATGATCACCCACCACGGGTTGATAATCCGGGTCACTTGGCCCTGGTGGTAGCCCCTCAAGTTGGGGGATACAAGTTTACTAAAGTGCTCATGGATGGGGGAAGTAGCATCAATATTTTGTATTATGATACATTCCGCCGTATGGGGTTGACAGATAAGGATCTCAAACCGTCAAATACGGTCTTTCATGGGGTGGTACCTGGTAAGTCTGCACATCCTATTGGCAAGATAGCTTTGGAGGTAGCTTTTGGAGATGACTATGATTCAAGGTCAGAAACATTGACATTTGAGGTGGTAAAGATCAAAAGTGCGTACCACACCTTGTTTGGGTGGCCGGCTTATGCTAAGTTTATGGCAAGGCCATGTTATGTTTATCTACAGCTTAAAATGCCAGGCCATAAAGGGACTATCACAGTACATGGAAGTAGAAAGATTGCTTTGGAGTGTGAAGAAGGTGATGCGGCTTATGTTGAGATGGTTTGTGCCAGGGAGGAGTTGAAATTCTATAAGGAGCAAGTTGATCCGGCAGACATGACCTCTTTGAAAAAGCCAACTACAGAGCATGATCCGGTGTTGAAGTTCAAATCGGCTACAGACACTAAGATAGTTGACTTTGTTCCGGGCGACTCATCCAAATAGTTCAGCATCAGTGCTAACCTGGATCCCAAATAGGAAAGCGCGCTCATCGAGTTCATCCGTGAGAATCGGGACATCTTTGCATGGAAACCTTCTGGCATGCCAGGTGTACCGAGGGAACTCGCTGAGCACACACTCAACATTGATCCTAAGTTTAAACCGGTCTGGCAGTTCCTCCGCCGTTTCAATGAAGAGAGACGTAAGGCTATAGGTGAAGAGGTAGCCCGTCTGTTGGCCGCAGTTTTTATTGTCGAAATTTTTCATCCAGAGTGGTTAGCCAATCCGATGCTGGTTCTTAAGAAAAACGGCACTTGGCGCATGTGTGTGGACTACACAGATTTAAACAAGGCTTGCCCTGCGGACCCCTTTGCTCTCCCTCGCATTGATCAGATAATTGATGCTACGGCAGGTTGTGACCGTTTGTGTTTTCTGGATGCTTACTCTGGTTATCATCAGATTAAAATGGCGGTTAAGGACCAGGAGAAGACAGCCTTCATAACTCCCTTTGGAGCCTTCTGCTATGTTTCCATGCCCTTTGGACTCAAGAGTGCCCAGGCGACCTACCATCGATGTGTTCAGAATTGCCTTCATAAACAAATTGGGCGCAATGTTCATGCATATGTGGATGATATTGTGGTCAAGTCCAGAAAGGAGGAGACATTGATAGATGATCTACGAGAAACCTTTGACAATATCCGGGTTTACAAGATGATGCTCAATCCGGAGAAGTGTGTCTTCGGTGTCCCGGCAGGCAAGCTCTTAGGCTTTCTGGTATCAAATAGAGGCATTGAGGCTATTCCGGAAAAGATTGCAGAAATTACATCCTTGGCTAAACCGGCGTGTATTAACGATGTTCAATGTCTGGCCAGCCGGATTACAGCCTTGAGCCGATTTATCAGTCGCCTTGGAGAAAAGGCCATCCCTTTATATCAGATGCTCAAGAAAACAGATAACTTTGTTTGGAGCGAGACAGCTGATAAGGCGTTCAAGGATCTGAAGAGGCAGCTAGCTGAACCGCCCGTGCTTGCAGCATCGATCGATAAAGAGCCGTTATTATTATATGTGGCTGCTAATGCCTGGGCTATTAGCGTAGCCATTGTGGTAGAGCGCAAGGAGCTTGGCAAGGAATATCTGGTTCAATGGCCGGTTTATTATATCAGCGAGGTGCTCATTGAGTCAAAGCAGAGGTATCCACATTGGCAGAAGCTGGTGTATGGGGTGTTTATGGCGAGCCGGAAGCTTAAACATTATTTTCAGGGCCATCCTATCACAGTGGTCAGTTCAGCTCCTCTGGGCGACATCATTCAAAACAGAGAACAACTGGCCGGATTGCCAAGTGGGCTATTGAGCTTGGTCCTCATGGGCTCAAATATATACCCCGCACATCGATGAAATCCCAGGCACTCGTGGATTTCATCAATGATTGGACAGAGTTACAGACACCTGAAGAGAAACCAGATAATACATATTGGACTATTCATTTTGATGGATCCAGACAGTTGGAGGGCTCGGGGGCTGGAGTCATACTAACTTCCCCACGAGGTGACAAGTTTTGTTATGTCCTCCGTTTAATGTTCCCTTGCACTAACAATGCAGTTGAATATGAGGCTTTGCTCCATGGTCTTCGGATGGCTAAGGAGATGAATTAAAGCCGGGTTAAGTGCTTCGACGATTCAGATCTAGTGGCTCAGCAGGTGTCTGGCACTTGAGATTCTAAGGACCCATTCATGGCTGCATATCAGCGAGAGGTGGACGCAGTGGCTGGTCACTTTAAAGGTTATCAGGTGGACCATATAGACCGGTGGAAGAATGAAGCGGCGGACGCTTTAAGTCGTCTTGGTTCCCAACGTAAACCGGTCCCGCCCAATGTCTTTCTTGATGTGTTGCATAATCCGTCAGTCAAAGTACCAACCGAAGATGATTTGGCTATTCCTGATCCGGAGGCTCAGTTTGTGGCAGCTCTGCATGCCACACCGGATTGGATGATCCCATATATGGCTTACATGAACCGGGGAGAGTTACCAGACGATGAAACTTTGGCTCGACAGATAATCCGGCGTTCCAAGTCCATGACCATACTCAACGGGGAGTTACATCGTTACAGTGTTTCAGGAGCAATTCAGCGCTGTGTTTCTCCTCAAGAAGGTTGTGAGATTTTGCGAGAAATCCATGAAGGGGATTGCGGTCACCACGTCGGTTCAAAGCCGTTGGTTGCCAAAGCTTTTCGCCATGGTTTTTACTGGTTGACGACACATGCTGATGCGGAGGATTTAGTCAAGAGATGTGATGGATGTCAAAAATTTGCCCGCCGTGCGCACATTCCGGCTCAAGAGTTGCGGATGATTCCAATTATGTGGCCGTTTGCAACTTGGGGGCTTGATATGGTTGGACCCTTCAAGCGTTCTAAGGACAAAAAGACCCACCTGTTAGTAGCAGTTGATAAATTCACTAAATGGGTGGAGGCAGAGCCAGTCAGCAAGTATGATGCAGCCACGGCGGTTCAATTCATCAAGAAGGTGATATTCCGGTTTGGTTTTCCACACAGCATTATAACAGATAATGGTACTAATCTGTCAAAAGGGGAGATGGAAGAATTCTGTCAATGTGAGCACATCTGGCTTGATCTAGCGTCGGTGGCTCACCCCCAATCTAATGGTCAAGCAGAAAGGGCAAATCAAGAAATTCTACGGGGTATCAAACCAAGGCTTATGGTTCCCTTAAAGCGAACGCCGGGTTGTTGGGTTGAGGAGCTACCTTCTGTGTTATGGAGCATCAACACCACACCCAATAGGTCTACGGGTTGCACACCTTTCTTCATGGTTTATGGAGTGGAGGCGGTTCTTCCTAGTGACATCCGTCACGATTCGCCCCGTGTGGCAGCTTATGTTGAAGCTGATAATGAGAAAGCACGTCAAGATTCACTGGACCTGTTGGATGAAGAGCGCTATCTCGCAGCAGCACGATCGGCAATTTATCAACAAGATCTCCGACGTTATCATAGCCGCCGGGTTAAAACCAGAACCTTTCAAGAAGGTGATTTGGTGCTCCGGCTCATCCAGGATCAGACTGATATGCACAAGTTATCCACACCTTGGGAAGGACCCTTTGTGGTCAGCAAAAATCTGCACAACGGATCTTACTACCTCATTGATGTTCGAGAGCATGAAGACTCACGTCAATCGGAGGAGGAGACCAAGCGGCCATGGAACATAGCTCTCCTTCGGCCTTACTATACTTGAAGCCATCGGCTCTTCATCTGTACATAGTTATGATAGTGTATATATCATATAATAAACTGGAGCCTCCGTTATAAGCGGGGTATCTGTTCTTTTTATATCCTGTGTGTGCTTTTACAAGTCAACGGACAAAGTGGATTATTTTAATCCGGCTTTAGCAGCTGCATAGATATAAAAAAATCACTAGGGGGCTTGGTCATATTTGAACTACAGCTACACCCGTTGATCGGTTTTTAAACCATGAATGGATATCACTAGGGGGCTTGGTTGTCCTCACACCATAGCTACACCTCTTGATAGGCATTTAAGCCACAAAGGGAAAAAATTGTGGAGCCAAAGAGAGTGTTGTACATAGTACAGACTCAAACATGGGCACACACTGAGCATCGCTCACAAAGTTACTTGGGGGCTCTTTTTGTAAAGCAACAAAGAGTTTGAAAGGACCCTCGTAATTGGATATCAAGCCATGGCTTGGAAGCCTGGTGTATTCTCCTAAAAACCCGGGTTAACCCGCCTTCATCAAGTAAGCCACTCCTGTCCAGGTAATCCTGGTATGACCCATCGAACGTTTGACAAGTCAATCTTTTACAGACCCTGAACTTGTCACAATTAAAACGATGATTGGTTAATTGGAGACCCATCTTAAAAGGCTTTGTTAAATGGTTTAACTCAGAGGCCTGGCAGCCCATGAAAAGCCTCGATTTGGAGCCTGGCAGCTCGTAAAAAGCCTTGCATATTTTCCTGTTTGAATTTTGTTTGTTGAAAATCATAAGTATTTTTTGATAAACCGGCGTCCTTGACCCGGCTTGCTTTTCAACTTCAAATCACATGATCAATTATAAACCGGTGTTCATTGACCCGATCTGGTTTGACAAAATCGCCAGTGTTATAAACAAAATCTGGTGGTTATCCTGGTCCGGTTTAATATATAGACCGACATTATGAAGATGGAGTTATCAACATTCTGGATTGGTATTAACACCTTTGCCGTATACACGTTTGGTCAATCAATGAGGTATGTTCTGTACATTACTTTTTGCACAAACACTTGATTATTCATCTAGGTACTATATACTTCTTGGATATCATGACACGTCTAGCGGTAAACCGCTAGACACTTTTTAGTTGTTGTACCCAGGAACGCAGTTCATCATGGGTTATGCATGAATATATCCCAAAGGGCGGCACAGATTGTCACAAAGTATTATGAAA
The DNA here is from genome assembly GCF_018294505.1 of Triticum aestivum. Lineage (NCBI taxonomy): Eukaryota > Viridiplantae > Streptophyta > Magnoliopsida > Poales > Poaceae > Triticum > Triticum aestivum. Next base: position 641,287,334 of record NC_057797.1, read on the forward strand.
CATGCTCAATGGCATGGTACATAAGGGAGTTTCAGCTATCTTATTACATGAAGCTTCAAAGCGGCTCAAACAGTATCATTGTTTTTCACAGTAGCCATATAAACCGGTGACCGGATCAGGACTCTTCATCGCGACGGTTTGACGGTTGAGGGTCAGTTGGTGTAGGCACTTCTTCATCCCTCCCCAGACGCTGGAAATCAGCCGTTGACCAATCGATTCCAGTTAATGCTTCGAACACTGCTTCCTCATGGATAAGATTGGAAGGGTTAATATCAGGGGTGTAAGTGTGCTTACGAATCGGAGGCACAAGTTCTTCGACTTCATGGATGTCGGACGGCTGTCTTCTCCCTTCTGCATCATAAAATAGTTGAAAATGGGACAAATCGCTATCATTATCCAACTTGCTGGCTGCTGGCCGCATCTGTTTGGTCAGCCGCCGAAGATAATCATTATCGAAGTTTGAACCATCTTCTTTAACGCCTGGGTATCCTTTGATGATATCCTCCGCTTCAAGGTCTGGAATCCAGGCTTTGGCTCGAATAAGGGCGGTTAAAGCTCCTGCTCTGGCAGCTGCTCTCTTCAACTCGGCAATATGGGCTGGTAACATGCCCAGCTTCTCAAGGGTTTCCTTAATCAAAGTTGGAGCCGGTTTGTTACAAGCTGCCATGCTAATAACCCGTTGAGACCCAGAGTATAGCTGTTCAACCAATGTATATGCCGCTTTGAGCTTCATCCGCATATCTGTACCAAGATGAGCGATCTGAGTGTCTGCCAACGATTTTATCAACATTTTGGTCAGTTATAAGATTCATCGACTGGCGCAACATATGTAATCAGACACTTACCAAAGATAGCAGATGTCATAGCATTGATTTGGCGTTTCAAACCGGCTAGTTCTTCAACCACTGGCTTTAGGGCTGCCTCGGCGTCTACAGCTCTTTTGGTTAAACCGGATTTCTCAGTTTCCCATTCAGCACGTTCTTGGTTGAAGGATTCTTTCAGTTTTTCCATTCCGGCCAGGGCCTGGGTCAGCTCCTCTTTGGCTTTTGCAGCCTCAGCTTGTTGTGACTTCACATTTTCTTGCAAGTTAGAATTTCGGGCATCTTTGTTTCTCAGTTCAGCTTGCAATGTTGAAGGTATGTTAAACAAACAAGATATATCTGTGCTAAAGTACAAAGCGTATAGCAAAGTTATGCACTTCATACTTGGGGGCTAATGCCTATTTTCTCTCAAGTACTGCATTTTATACAAGTCTCCAGAACAATGCAAGCATTATCCTTGACACTTGGGGGCTAATGTGTGTCTGTTCTAAAACAGATGTGTGGATTAAAAACCGGATTAACTTGCCAAGTTAAACCGGTCTTTGGGGGCTATGCTGCAGAAAGTTATCTAATTTTTTCAAGATGAGTCTTATCTATTATTAGCGACCTGCCATTGCAAGGATCAATGATGAGATGCTTAAAGTGTTACAAAGACCCGGTTTGTGATTAACAATCATAAAACGGCCCTTGGAGTTACTTGGGATAGTGTTTCAGCTATAAATCAATATACAAAGGGAGAGGAATTTACCTCATATCGCTCTTTCATCAAGTTCACCAAACCGGCTTCATAATCCCGGTTTGAGTGCAGACGGTTCAAGAAGCCAGAATGAAGCTCATCAGCGTTAAGATGAGCATAGTTTGATAAGTCGATGCTCCATTTACCTTTATCCCGGGCAGCTTGCTCTTCTTTGGCACTATGCTGAGCTAAAATGACGGGATGGCCAGGAGAGCTGTGGCCTATTCCAGTAATAATAACATCGTCATCTTGGCCTTCAGGATTTTTGGTGGATGATGCTGGAATTTCAGTGTCTTTCACCAGACTAGCTCGGATTGGCTCTGCCGGTTCAGTATCGAGTGCGGCAGGCTCAGCATCTATTGGTTCATCGGTATGTTGGCCTTCAAGGGGTGGATCATCAAAAGTAGCTTCAGAATGGGGGCCTTCCGGTTCACCAGTCTATTCCGGTTCACCTCTTAGTTCTTCTTCTTCAGCGACAGGGTCTTCTGGCGGATTGGTGACCTGAGCTTTCTTGCTGGGTCTGGCTTTGGCCCTGCAAACAGAATAAAAAAGGATTAACATTGGTTTTTACAACTCACCCGGCCACAGTTTTCAAAGGGGGAGTTGAGTTGCTGTCGATTCACCAGAAGATGAAGGAGGTGTCACCTGATAATTTGAATCGGAGGGATTAAGAGGCTGTCTGAAATAACCTGCCTTGGGGTAAGAATGGTCAGAAGTAGGAGAGACCTCAGACCGGCGCTTCCGAACCGGAGTGTTAGGTAAACCGGCTGAAGTGACCTGTTGGCCACTGTGTCGGGTTGTCCGGCGAGCTTCATGCTGTTGAGTCTTAAAAATAAATGTTGGATCCAAGTGAGCAAGAGGATGAGAAAATCTTACTTTCCGGACTGCTTGGCAAGTTTTTTGTGTTGGCATAGAGTCTGAACCGGAGGAAAGGGTAATTACCTCTACGCCATCAGCTTGACTAGCTTCTGCGTCCTCCTGAGGAAGATCATTGTTAATGAGATGCATGAAAAGAGAGCCAAGTGAGTCAAGTTCTACCTCAACTTCTGGATCATCAGTATCATCATCAAACTCCATATTAATCCGGTCAGCCGTTTTCTGTTCTGACGTCCGTTTTACGGCTTTGGTCTTTGGGCGGGATGGCTTGACCGCTTTATCTCCAGTCGGTTTTGCCGCTTTCTCTACAGTTTTCCTTTTCCAGAAGGGGTCATCACCCTACATATAAAGAAGAAGGGTTACAGGTTGCATAAAGTTAAAGATATTAGAGATGAAGAGGAAGTATAATGCTTACATCAGGCGGTTTGTTCTTGGCATAGAAGGGACTCAGACCGGTTTGACTATAGATCAGTTCTGACTCATTCAGAATCTTCTTTACACCTTCAGTGACTTCTTCCTTAGATAATTGGATGTTGCAATGGCGTTGAGGGTCGTCAACCTCACCAGTATATTCACACATTAAACCGGGACGCCGGCTTAGCGGGAAGATACTCCGGGATATCCAACAGCGCATAAAGTCCACGTCTGTTAAACCGTTTTCCATAAAGGCCCGGAGTTTGGCGAGTTGAGGAGCGTATTTCGCCCTTTCTGAAGAGCTCAGGCGTTGGGGCATGGGGTGAGTATTGGATAGTCTGTGGTCACGAAAACCGGGGAGGGGATTTTCGTCTTCAGGAGAAGTGTCTCTGCAATAAAACCAAGTTTGATTCCATTCCTTTGGGTGGCTATGATGTTTGGCATGAGGAAATTCAACTTCTTTCCGCTTTTGAATCGAGACACAACTAAGTTCTGTGTTCGGGCCATTTACAAACTCTGTGCGCCGGTTTAAGTGAAAGAAATCCTGGAACAGTTCTGCAGTTGGTTCTTCTTGTAAATATACTTCATAGAAGACCTGGAAGTTGCATAAATTGGAAACCGAGTTGGGACCAATATCTTGCGGATGAAGTTGGAAGCTGGCAAGCACATCTCGATAAAACTTTGACCCTGGCGGTTTGAAGCCACGGCCTATATGGTCAACAAAGACCACCACCTCGCCCTGCCTTGGGGTTGGAGGATTTTCTGTTCCTGGAACTCGCCATTTGATTTCAGTTTTCTTAGGCAGGGAGCCGATGCTAACCATCTCATTCAACTGAGTCTCAATAACCCGGGAGCGAGCCCAGTTGCAGGCAGTGAATTGTTTGGCCATTGCGAAACAAAACAAGCTGAAAATGAAAGGCCGGTTTATAAATTACGCATGATTATATGCAAGAGACAAGGGAGTAAGAAACATACTGATATGCGAAATGGTGTAAACCGGAGATTAATGCAATAAGGGAAAAAGGTAATACTAGCATAGAATTACTCAGACACTGTTAAACCGGAGTATAATTATGTAGGTAAAATGATCCTCTTGTTTATGAGAGGCCTAATGGCGTAGACTGCTAATACAAGGTTAAAACTGCCTATGTTGGTGCAAGGAGAAACAGATCTCACAGGGACATAGAAACAGATCTCACAGTGACATATAAAATTTTCGGATCTAAGATAAGACAGAAAAGCAAAAATAATTGGATCTAGAAGGGGTGCAGAACTGAAGCAATTTATAAAGGACTAGATCAGTTCTTTGCGCATAACGGTTTGTGATGACAATGGAAGGATAGCTACGGCAAGGGATACGTCAAGCACGAAGTGTCCATCTACAGATTAAAGGCAGAACAGGCAAGAACATCACTGAAGCACTGATGAACTTCAGAAGAACTGCGAAGAATGTTGAAACCCTAGAATAGATCTGTGGTGAAAAAAGCAGAGAACTTACCGGAGCTGGTGAGGAAGTGGAAAGGCGCCGCAGTATTCTGGTGCATTTAGGGTGATGCAGCGGCCTGGGTCGGAGTAGAGGCAACGATCGACGGTGGCGGCGGAGCTCCAGAGGCTGAGCAGCACAAGGAAGACGACACAAAGAGGCATGAGGGGGAAAAGTTGAAAATGACCCCTCGGTCCTATTTATAAAGGCAAGGGATAAGTGTCAGGCGTGAAAATCGAGGGGACGGAAATTTGGAAGTGAGGCAGTGCTGTCGCCTCGATTGTCGGAGACCTATTAATGAAGATGTGTCATACACAGTTTTTAAATAGATGACGTCACAACGGTTTATCACGATCCGAGAAGATGATGTCACGGCGGTTTACTAAAATTATGAGAAGATGTTGAAGACGAAGTTTTTACTAAGGATTGACATGAACTTGTTCAAATCCATCTAGGGCCTAATGTTGGGGATATTACTACTAGGCGTAAACCGGCCAGGAAAGGTCGGGTTAACTTCATCCGTAGTTGATTGTTGAAGCCCATGTAGACAGAAGAGGAAAGGTCCAGGGCCCAGAACCGGTTTGAGGCCCGGAGCCATGAACCGGCGTTTGTATGAAACTTGTATTGTAAGATAGAAAGAGTGGAGACCAAACCGGACACGTTTATGAGCCGGTCTCGGGACTCAGTAAACCGACGGGCGCTGCCCATGTATATAAGGGGACGACCCGACAGCGGTTCAGGACAACAGACAACAACTCGAGAGCTAGACAAAGCGGATTCGCTCCCTGGCCTTCGAAACCCTAGCAATACCAATCACAACTAGACGTAGGCTTTTACCTTCCTCGAAGGGGCCGAACTAGTATAAAATTCCCCGTGTCCCTTTGTCCGGTTTAACCCCTTAAAGCTAACCCGTAGCGATGGCTCCACGACTAAGTCCTTTCACAAGGACATCTGCTATGACAAACCCACGACACCATCCCTTGCATATTATAGTTCATCACGAAGCTCTTGTAGCTTGGTGGCAATGATTGAAGAACTCTGTCAATGACACTATCATTAGGAAGATTAACTCCTAGTTGAGTCAAGTGGTTGTGGTACCTAGACATTCTGAGTATATGTTCACTGACAGGACTATTCTCATCCATCTTGCAGCTATAGAACTTATTGGAGACTTCATATCTCTCAATCCGGGCATTTTCTTGAAATATTAACTTCAACTCCTGGAATATCTCATATGCTCCATGACGTTCAAAACATTGTTGAAGTCCCAGTTCTAAGCCGTAAAGCATGGCACACTGAACTATCGAGTAGTCATCAGCTTTGCTCTGCCAGGTGTTCACAACATCCGGCGTTGCTCCTATAGCGGGTTTTTCACCTAGCGGTGCTTCCAGGACGTAATTCTTCTGTGTAGCAATGAGGATAAACCTCATGTTACAGACCCAGACCGTGTAGTTCCTACCATCATCTTTCAACTTAGCTTTCTCTAGGAATGCATTAAAATTCAACGGAACAACAGCACAGGCCATCTATCTACAACAAGATAGACATGCAAAATACTATCAGGTACTAAGTTCATGATAAATTAAAGTTCAATTAATCAAATTATTTAAGAACTCCCACTTAGATAGACATCTCTCTAATCATCTAAGTGATCATGTGATCCACATCAACTAAACCATGTCTGATCATCATGTGAGATGGAGTAGTTTTCAATGGTGAACATCACTATGTTGATCATATCTACTATATGATTCATGCTCGACCTATCGGTCTCAATGTTCCGAGGCCATATCTGCATATGCTAGGCTTGTCAAGTTTAACCCGAGTATTCTGCATGTGCAAAACTGGCTTGCACCCGTTGTATGTGAACGTAGAGCTAATCACACCCGATCATCACGTGGTGTCTCGGCACGACGAACTGTAGCAACGTTGCATACTCAGGGAGAACACTTGTACTTTGAAATTTAGTGATAGATCATCTTATAATGGTACCGTCGAACTAAGAAAAATAAGATGCATAAAGGATAAACATCACATGCAATCAATATAAGTGATATGATATGGCCATCATCATCTTGTGCCTTTGATCTCCATCTTTAAAGTACCGTCATGATCACCATCGTCACTGCTTAACACCTTGATCTCCATCGAAGCATCGTTGTTGTCTCGCCAACTATTGCATCTACGACTATCGCTACCGCTTAGTGATAAAGTAAAGCAATTACATGGCGATTGCATTTCATACAATAAAGCGACAACCATATGGCTCCTGCCAGTTGCCGATAACTGTGTTAAAAAACATGATCATCTCATACAATAAACTTTGGCATCATGTCTTGACCATATCACATCACAACATGCCCTGCAAAAACAAGTTAGACGTCCTCTACTTTCTTGTTGCAAGTTTTACATAGCTGCTACGGGCCGAGCAAGAACCGTTCTTACCTACGTATCAAAAACCACAATGCGGTATAGTGATTGCTTTTTGATCTTTAGAAAGAACCCTGTTTTGAATCTGATTCCACTAAAGTTGGAGAAACTGACACCCACTAGCCACCTGTGTGCGAAGCACGTCGGTAGAACCAGTCTCGCGTAAGCGTACACGTAATGTTGGGGGGCCCACTATGGCCCAATAAGGCCCATATACGTCCTGGGGGTTCCGGTAACCTCCCAGTACATCGGTAAATGCCCGATCTCACCCGGAACCATTTCAATGTCCAAATATAGTCGTCCAATATATCGATCTTTATGTCTCAACTATTTCTAGACTCCTGGTAATGTCCCCGATCTCATTCGGGACTCCGAACAAACTTCGGTACATCAAAACACATAAACTCGTAATACCGATCGTCACCGAACGTTAAGCATGTGGACCCTATGGGTTCGAGAACTATGTAGACATGACCGAGACACGTCTCCAGTCAATAACCAATAGCGGAACCTGGATGCTCATATTGGTTCCTACATATTCTATGAAGATCTTTATCGATCAAACCGCATAATGATATACGTTGTTCCCTTTGTCATCGGTATGTTACTTGCCCGAGATTTGATCGTCGGTATCTCAATACCTAGTTCAATCTCGTTACTGGCAAGAGTATTTACTTGTTCCGTAATGCTACATCCCATAACTAACTCATTAGCTACATTGCTTGCAAGGCATATAGTGATGTACATTACCGAGAGGGCCCAGAGATACCTCTCTGACAATCGGAGTGACAAATCCTAATCTCGATCTATGCCAACTCAACAAACACCATCGGAGACACCTGTAGAACACCTTTATAATCACCCAATTACATTGTTATGTTTGGTAGCACACAAAGTGTTCCTCCGGTATTCGGGAGTTGAATGATCTCATAGTCATAGGAACATGTATAAGTTATGGAGAAAGCGATAGCAATAAACTAAACGACCATCGTGCTAAGCTAACGGATGGTCAAGTCAAGCACATCATTCTATAATGATGTGATCCTGTTAATCAAATGACAACTCATGTCTATGGTTAGGAAACATAACCATCACTAATTCAATGAGCTAGTCAAGTAGAGGCAAACTAGTGACACTATGTTTGTCTATGTATTCACACATGTACTAAGTTTCCAGTTAATACAATTCTAGCATGAATAATAAACATTTATCATGATATAGGGAAATATAAATAACAACTTTATTATTGCCTCTAGGGCATATTTCCTTCAGCGTAAACATACTTGTTCTGCCACTGGAGTTTCCATTGGATCGTTCAGATTAAAGATAAGTTTGTATGAGTAAATACAATGATACAAGAGCAAAGCAGTATGCACGATAGCAATGGAATCTTAAATGAGAATGGTAGTTCTTCAGGTTTAAGCACTTGTTCCACATGAACAGACTACAATAAGACGCAAGCATATAGTACTTAAAATAAAATGAGCTCATAGACCTTACCACATTCTTGGTTCGAGACCACTACAAAACAAGGCTTTCCCAGTCATCGTCTAGTAAATGTGTCTCGGGAGAACGTAAGGGAATTTGATGAGTTTCTTTGCCAGTGAAGTACGCTTTCTTTAGGTAATTCCAATACTGCCACTAAGCATTCTTGAAGATAGCATAGGTATTAGCACAGGTTACCTCATCCTGAGTTTCCAAATCGGTCTTTCTCTATAGAGAAAAATGAGAAAATTTGTTGTATTATCACCATCATGGAGGTAGAATGTATGGGACAAAGCAAAGTAATTGCCATGAATAACATTACTTACACATAACTCCTAGAGAAACACCTGCAACTAGCATTTTCCTTCATCTTCAGTATAATATTTCCATGATGGGAAGATATGGACATAGGATTTAACAACATCAAATGCGATAGATGCTAAAGTATGAATGGTTGGTTGTGCTTCCTCCACAAGAATAGGTGTACTAACTGGTGGAGTTGGGGTTCGTCATGGTAGTACTGGCGCTTTGGGCACTGGGGCTGCCTTACTAACTGCTCTTGTTTGGGAGCTCTGTGGTGGAGATGGTGTTGTGTCAACAGGAACTGGGTTACTATCTGTTGGGGTTGGGGTTAGATTGGGTGAAGTTGGTTCTCTGTCCATCGCAGTAGGGGTACAATCTGCGAGAGTCTGGGTTATGTGTGGTAGGGCTGGTTCTCGTGCATGTACAACCGGAGTGCTATCTCCACCAAGAGGTAGCACTGTTTTATTTGAGGACCGTGTTTTTACTCTGCTAGATACTGCCATCACCTGCTCTAATTCAAATGGCTGATAAACAGGAAACATAGTTGAATGTACAGACATTGTATGAGAGACAGATGCAATAGATAGTGTGGAAAAAAGAGGGCATGAAATAGTTGACATGTATATTGTTTAACTAAAACAGATAGCATGACATAATTTCACATATATGATGTCTATTAAACTGGATAGCATAGCATAACATAATTCAAAGATATGATGACTAACTAAACAAGATCGCATGACATAATTCACATACATGTTATCTAAGTAATCAGGATCGCATGATTTAATTCACATATGTGATTTATATGCTAAGCAGAGGGCATTCGCATATATGATGTATGAACTAAGAACATGGTGTTGAATATTGTGTATATGATGTCTAAACTATGCAATGCAAGACACCATATGCATGATATGAGCAGTATAACCGTCCCAAGTTAGAGCATACACATCGGTGGGGGGATAGGAGTGGCCATCTATCTCTGAATCCATCGCTGAGGAGCTATCGGGACCCAGCAAGAGAGCTGCTTCGACAGGTAGCACTGTCTGCTTTGAAGGCCTTGTTTTCACTCCAGATTTTTCCATCACTCACTCAAATTGCTTATTCACAGGAAGAGTAGTTTAATCTACAAACATTATCGACAAATGGAAATGTAATGAAGAAAAGGATGGGCAAGATATCATTCAAATATATGATGCCTGGTTAAACAGGATGGCATTGCACATTTCACATATATTATGGATGGCTAAAAGACATGAGACTGCATAATTCCCATATATGATATTGAAACTAAACAGGTGGCATTACAAAACATGTCTAAACTAAGCAGATGACATATATGATGTCGAAAGTAGGCACTACAAGGCAACATATGCATGATATGACTAACATCATCATGCCAAGTTAGAGCAAACACCTTGGGGTAAATAGGAGAGGTCAGCTGTGTCTGAATACGCCTCAGAATAGATATCTTCCTCTGGATTACAATCTGGAGAGGGGGAGGGTTTGCCATTGAACCCACCATGGAGCGATGTCTGCATGACATTGTATTGCCCTGCAAAACTCTTCTCTTTTTCTCTACATGTTCAGCATGACTGTGTAAAATATCTGACATGCATACAAAAAAATATAGTGAGATTATGTAAGGAGAGCATGCAGAAGTCTAGAGTAATGGTAACAACTAGTGGATGGATCCGAAAATAATGATAGCAGGCTGATGATTGCTTTAATTTAATGAAAAATAGATGATGATTGTTTTACTATTTGTTTCACACCCAAGATGAACAACATAGGCATACCCTAGGTGAACCATATATTAGACAGAGATACTATTCATTGCTGCCTCGATATGTGACCCACAACTAACTTAGAACTCAAGTTTGAACATCAATTTGGACCTGACTTGGAGTCTAAGATGTGAACAGGACAATAAAGTAGCAGGTAATATTAAGTAATTCATAACATAAGAAGAAACAAAAGAGTGTGACCTCTCTTGTGGACCCGTGTACTCCTCAGGTTCATCTGCTGAGTCGATGATGGTGATGTCATTGCGGTGGCTGCCGGCGGCAGGGAAGGAGATCTGAGGCGGCGAAAGACGGTCAGGAGTCGTGATATCTAGTTTGGTGGATGCTTCTGTCAATGGAGCAGCTCAGGTGAGGTGGACGACGTCGCGGCAGGAGTAGGACAAACCACACAAAGTTTTCTTTGACACCTACCTATAACTGAAGTAATTCTATAAGGGCTCATTTGGCTTGCATGTTTCTAAAAATGCAGGGATAGGAGGAAAAACACCGGAATAGGATAGGAATGCACATGGGAAACAGAGCATTTGTGAACACAGGATTTCTGTCAACTTGGGTGTTTGCTTCACAGGAATTGGAGGAGCAGAGGAATGAAAATAAACATGGCCAAAATAAAGCAAAACCCTTTGAAAGCGTGTACAGTTAGAATGTTATTCTGCCACTAATGCACTTGGTCTTGTTTTCATGCATAGGATTTTGAAAAGTAGGTCCAGGTCGATGTTTTGCTCCATTCCTTTCAACAAAACGCATGAATAATTGAATAGTAGAGTGCCACAGGAAAATTTCCTATTGCTATGTTTTTCCGTTGAACCAAAATAGCCCTAATGGATTGATGTGAATGTAGAGTAATAAGTGATGCGACAAGTGTACAACCTCTTTGCCGTAGCCGTGTCGACCTCAGCATCATTGGGTTGGTCGCTGAAGAAGCTGAGGCAGAGGTGGCTGTCGGAGGTGTGGAGGAAGATCTGAGGAATCTGTAGATGGCGTCCAGGGCACTGCTCTGTTGTGATGGATCATTTCGTCGTTGGAGCAGCTCCGGTGAGCCATAAGACGTCGAGGTTGAAGCAGCACAAGACAAACATTGTTAATCTCAAGTGGGATTCTAATAGCATCTCCTATAGATGATGTAAAATGCATTACCACCAAAAAACACCTAACTACAACAGATGAGGTAAAAACTGTTGACTCTGAACTTAACTATGGAAACTGAAATTTACTGTGGAATCTGAATGTTACTGTCAAAACTGAACGCAATGGTAGTAGAGAGGCACTTCACATGTAATTTAGGGAGGGCCTACAGTTCATCTTCAACCTGCACCCCCGTGAGCCGCCAGCCGCCACCGGCCGAACCGCCGGCCCCGGCGCCGCCTTGCCGCCCTGAAACAACTCCCCACCGCTGCCTCACCGCCCCGAAACAACTCCCTACCACAGGTCCGCCACCGCCCCGACCATCCCTCTAGCCCCCCTCCCCCCGCGCCGAGCTTTTTCTTCGGCGATCCCCACGCCACCGCCCCATCACCGTGCTGCCCCACCGCCGGCAACCACCGCCCCCACCCTGAACCCTAAGATCGATAGTGGGGTACCTCTCCGGCG